>NC_142932.1:60806047-60908547 GCF_046866305.1 Octopus bimaculoides | reverse complement strand
ATAAAGAATAAAAGGCACTCAAGAAACGTTAGAAATAGTACTTAGGCTAGTGTGTAGCAGCAAAACTTGTGTAACATGAAGAAAGCGTCTGGGCCTGTGGAGGTGTGTTTTGCAACGGAGCCGGAGGCAACGCAGCATTCCACAGTAACAATGAAAACTGGAGATATGCTGCTCGTGCTGAAATACCTTGGTCGGTGCGGGACCAAAATAAAAGTCAACCAAATACCTCTAGAAATCTAAATTACCAACACAGAATACATAAGCACTACAAACCTCACAGCCATTGACACAGACAATATACATCGTTTCACAAACCTAGGACACAACACAGACGCTACAATTGAAGTTTTTGTCCTCCCAAAACACAACACACCACCACCGCACATACACATTCTAAAAGTTGCTCCTACAAGTTCTAAAAGTTACACAGTTGAAGATTTGGGCCAACAGGTTGTGGCTTGTCCTGGACAAGCTGAGTGGTAAGGCGCAAACACGCGCCGTCCCAACCAGGACTATTCACGACAACTTCCACCTCATGCGCTTCATAATATAGAGGGTGGGTAACAAAGATCTCATGGGTAGGGTTCCGATCAATTTAGATCAATCTAAAGCCTTCGATAGGGTCGACCATCAATACTTTGCAGCTCTTCTCACGGCAGCCGATTTTCTGCAGTTGGATCACTACTTTGTACAGCGGCATCTGCTCGGTTTTTCGGATGGTTTCCTGTCAGAACTATTTGGCATCTTGTGCTCGGTCTGTCAAGGGTGCCATCTATCATCTCTTCTGTATTTACTGACTCTTGAGCCACTGCTGTGGACGCTGGAGGCATTGAGGCGTATCCTGCATTATAAGGGTGTCTGCCAAGGCCGAATATGTCACCGTGAAAATTTCGAGCCACAGGCGCATAAACACTACAAGAATATGCAGCGGTGACAGGAGAAAAATTAACGAGGAAAAATCATTGAGCTTGCATCTCGGTGCCTGGATGGGTACGTCTATGCCGTACAATAGCCTTATGGTGCGCTGGACAGTCAGTCCGATTAAATTGCTCGGAGTCTGGTTCGATCCAGACCTCCAGGAGAGAAAAACTGGGATGAGGTGACGATCAGGGTGGCCAATATCACCAAGAAATCGGCCGAGAGGAAGCTGACCCTGAAAGGTCCAGCCGAAGTGTCGAATGCGTACATCGCATCCGTTATCAATTACCACTTGACTTTCACCCCTGCCCCTTATGTTGGCTGAACAATCTGGTTAGCGTATTCTTCCGCTTTATGTGGAGGACTCGCGTTCCGCTAGTAAGGCGCTCTATCTGCTATCAACAGCCGCTGAATAGCGGCCTGGGCATGGCGTGATTGCTGATGCGCAGATATGCGCTCAGGCTGCGGCAACTTCAGCGTTCCTTGACGGCGAGCAGGTGTGATCGCCGTTTGTCACACTCGCTCCTCCACAGCTCGTCTCTTTATAGGGCTGCAATATTGGATTTACTTAGACGTTGGAAGGGTGCTTCGCACCTCGAATGTCGATAAGTCCTCACAGTTCTCTGCAATGTGGTCAGCGGTAGTTCCACTCTAGCGTTCTATAGTTGGTTAGTGGAGCAAAAGTCTGACGATGTTCTCGAGGAAACTTTGGGCGTCGACGTGGGTCGACTGACCGGTCACTGACCCGAGGTCCATGTATAATTTCTAGAAATACCTCGACTGGCAGTATTACTGAGAGGCGCTGCCAGTTCGAGATAAAATTAAAGGCATAGACGTGCTGTCAGCTGAGCCTGCTCGTGATGTGTGCAGAGAGAGGAAACCATTTTGCACGCCCTTGTCTAGTGCCCGACCATGGCTGACCTGTCTATTTATGTCGAACACACACCTTCTGTCACGTGTAGGTAGAAACTGACCATCAGTTGAATCCATAGTGGAGATTGCCCCACCGCTCTCCTTTGGCCGCGAGGGGTAAAGAATTTTTATTTTTCTGGTGGCTGTAGAGAAAGAGGTCGTATGGTGAACATATTTGAAAGAGCTAATGAGATATTTTCCTCTTATCCAAGCTCTCATGAACTTTTTCAAGTTTCATTTGAAAAGGAAAGTGAAGGTAGAAAGCGAAATGTTGTCTTGTAGCAAGTTTGCTGAAAGGTGGGTGAAATGTACCGGTTTTGAACATGCACGTGTAAAAACGAAAAATGGAGAGGCCTTTTGGCCTGTTGGTTAGGCCAACTTTGGCTTTTGTGAATTTTCCCACGAGTAGCCTTCAATCGCTCCTCCCCATTGGAAAATTTTATCCTTTAATTTCAATTGTTATTTACTGTTTACTCGACTTGAAAACCCTTTCTATTGTCTTGTACTGCATTTTCATGTTAATGTATGCCATTTAATGTTGTTTTATGTAAAGGCTTATTGTTAATAAAGAAATAATCATAATAATAATTATTATTATTATCATTGCTGTTCTTATTTACTGCATATTTAATCTGCATATGTGTTACAATCACTGCCCGATACTCACCCAGCAACCTACGGCGACTGAAGAATAAGAGATATTAAAGTATGACTGAAAGCTTGGTGAGGGGAAGTGACAGGGGCAGTAGGGAAATATCTTCTCGTAATACAACATAGACATTTAAATTGATAGAGTTTTTCTTAGGATGTGGTTAGTACTTGTTAGCACAGTCTTGTGAATTTCACTGATACATTATTATACATGGAATTTAGGTAGATGTTTCTGATATCCTTTTCTTATCATATCTCGTGCACCCTATTATAACAGGAACAGTTCTTGCATTCAGATGCTACATCTTGTGTATTTCAATTTCCAGGTTCTTACATTTACTTATATTCCTTTACAGATATATTTTCATCAGTTGGAACACTTACGCCTATTACTCTGCAAGTATTCTCTACTCTGGATTTAGTTATAATGTCTAGTCGATTAGCCTGGATCGTTCTGTCGGTATTGACTCGAAAACCCCACAAGTTAGTGACATTTTTACATTCAATGATTGGGTAAGGATGATCTTCATACCACAAAGCAGGTGTGTTGATATTGTAGTGTTTACGTATTTTTCAATGTAAATACGGCCCTACCATATCATGATGATTTTTGTATTCGTTTAGTGTCAGCACGGGACATTTCGAAACAAGATGGTCTATTTCTGCGTTAGATCAACGCAGAATCTGCATTCAAGGTCAGAACCGTTTCCAAGGATGTTAGCCTGGTAGCATTCATATGACACCCAAGTTGCATCGTTCTTCTTTTTGAAAATTGCATCTACGCAGCATCCTTGTCTTAGATCTTGGCTATTCATGTAAATGTGTAGATACACGCATTCTATTGCGACACGTTCATTTCTTCGTGCCTACCAATTTGAAAACATTAAAAGGGATAATTTTCCCAATCATGCATAGATTTTATTTCAACATTGGTTGTGAGATTTATCATTCTAATAGCACACGTTAAACCTCTTCAGCATAAATGGTTTCGGATTTCCATCTCACTCGCATATATCACCTTAGAGCGATGTCAATTACATCCAATCATTTTGGTTAATAAAACACTTCCAATATTTTTAAAAGAGTTTACTTTGTCTACCTTTTCAAGGAACACATCTGCAGAGAGTTGATTTGTGTTTATCTCGTAACACAACATTGATTCACACGCACTCACAAATGCGAACATATATAGATGTAAACATCATAGAAATAACGCACCCATTTATGACTCAGCATGTGACTGCCGAATACGTAACATTTAAGAGAATATGTTTGAGCTACTACTTTATTGAATTTTATAAAATATTTTGAAAACATATCTTGTATAGATATTTGAAATACGCACGAGTAGGCTGGGAAGGTATTTCAAAATCAAGACAAAACAAAAGACCCATTGGAAATGAAATGATATCTCACTTATAAATATACTTTTGGGAAGATGCAATCGCATGAGGGAAAGGGAGAGTGACGGAATGCGATACAAGGACGAAGATGGTGCTTATAATCTCATAAACATTTTTTTCTAGTGTTGATAATTATGTACGCTTGGAAGTGAGCTGCGAATGAGAAAATCAAACCGTATCTTAAAGAAACAGAGCGACAAATTCATGCTATCACATTGAAAACGCTAGAGTGGAATCTGAAGGACATTTGGCAGCAACATTTGCAGACCAAGCGATTATTGATGCATGTCTTCCGCATAGCTGCTGCTATTATGTGATGGTGAAATATATCATCAGCTGATGTGCTCTATAGAATACTTGTGATGCGTATTATGAAATACGTTTTGTAATAAGACGGTAAATTGTGATTTTTACTTGTTGTGTCTTCTATTTCTAGAATATTGTTTTGCCTGTTAGAAGTCTTCGTCGTTGAAGACGTAAAACAATAGGTTGCTATGAGTGAAACTAAACTGACATATCCAGAATATCTGTTGACCACAAATTATATCTACTATTTCATCATCTCACACATCTTTTTCTAAAGAGACCATGTTAACATGAGGAGAGAGCTTCAATGAGCCAAATGTGATTTGAGAGAGATTTGGTTGATATTTCAAAATCATTCAAATTCTGATCATTTTGAGGTTTACCTATGCGCAGGAATACGAAAATCATATATAGTATATGTATAATTTTGTGGGACTGTGTTACTAACTTGGAGATATTCCCACATTAGTCATCATAAATAAAACCAATTGAATACGCAGACTTGAATACAATGAGCCTACTTAATACACACGCTCTTTTGCACATAAACTATTTACCCAATTTCAGTAAGCATGTGATTTATAAACACCAACACACCTTGGATCTCAAAGAAGTGCCCCTATGCATAAATTCACACACGCATTAAGGTTCAATGAATGATTTAATCGCTTCAGGTGGCTTCTGGGTTTACCCTCCCTCCTTAAATCAGCGTCTTCACATTTCTTTTGAATGTTGTAAATGGAATAATGATAGTAATCACAAAATCATTAATTTCATATAATATATTTTTAATATTAGAATCGTTTTATATGTTTCATTTTTTAATGTCAATTCATGTTTCTTTAACGCTTAAAATGCAGACTCGGTTCTTGTTTCCAAAAATGACTTTTATCTTTGTGTTTATTCCCGAAATAACAAAAAAAATATTTACATGAATGACTACTGTTCGTGTACTTCCAACTATTAACACGAAATTCATTGTTTGGTGTTGACATAATAAAAACATTTATTTACCCTTTGAGCTTTGCATGATCTATAAAGCAGAATGTGACAGAAGACTAGGTAAACAGTTGAAGACTGTATTTCTTACTTTTTAGTACTTTACTTATTTCATGTTCATACCATTTATCAATATGTTTATATTCTTACTCCCTATCTCTCAGTTGATTACTCTCCCTGGGTTTTCACGACTTTCCTTGTATTCTTTCTGTGACATAAGCTACATTCACTTACTATATGAGTACCGCTTTCCTCTTTTGATTAGAATAGTCAACATTGTGAATCTATTTGATTTTTTTCTATCTTGGCTTTCATTTAATTAGTCATTAATCCTTGATCCTGTGCAGTTACTAACAAACTTTCTGTCTCCCTCTTCAGCTTGCATGTCTCACTACTACTCTGTGCGGCAACTATTTTTGGAAATCTACTATGCAACTCCTTCTCTTGCCAGTCATATAATTTCTGTTCTTTTTTCTGATTTTTAACTTCGTTTGGTTTTTTGTTTTCCTCATGTCGTGCTGTGACTCTAGCAGCATTTAATAAAAACTTTCTTCACTATTACCTACATAGGAGTCTATAACTACAGAAACTAATTCCACGTAATCCTCTACTGATATTAACCATCTTCTGCCTTCTCTTCTAGGTAGCTATCATCTTGTGAGTCCTGTCCTTGGGTGCATTCCCCTATTCATATCGAATTCCTTGCTCGTTCTTCTGTCTAGCTTTGCTTTTTATTAAGGAATCTATCTCCTTCTCATTCTTACTAAAAAGATTCAGATCATCCATGAAGAGCAAATGGTAAAATTTTTTTCATTACTATTTCTGAACCGATACCCTCCGATACCTTCCTTAATACTAAACTGAAAGGGGTCAAGCATAAGACATATATTTAAGTGGATAACGAGTCCCCCAGAAAAATTCGTCTTTTGATATGAATTTTCCCTAAGAGTGTCTCACCTGAGTAAAGATCTACTTTCCATTTCTTCATCCTAAAGCCTATTAATTCTATTATGTTGTCTACTATACTGAATATACTCAAACATTCATTTATCCATGAGTGTGGGATTGTGTCATGGGCTTTCCAATAATCTATCCATGCTATTGTTAGAATTTGTTTCTGGTTTTTACTTCATTTAGAACTGCTTTGTCTATGTAAAATAGAACCATAGCTTCCTTTAGCCTTCTTCCATCATGGCATCCCACAGAATTTTACAATTCTTATTTTTGTTGACTTCTTCTGGAGATCTCTTATGCAACGTCTTGTCGGCAGAAAGCAAAGGAAGTCGGATCTATAAATGTGAGCTTAGAAACGACTGACATGTGTAAACGACTAGTCGCAATCTGTCACCTTATTATCTTTTGCCTGTAAGTGTATCTTGACTGTCAATGACTCTATGGTTAGTTCTATGCGAGAAATGCTAGGATGCCACATCTGCATAACTGTACATTTTAAAACAAAGTAAAATATTGAGAAGAAGTAAAAAGGAACTTGTTTAAAATGTCGCATGAGAGGCGCATTCTACACGGGTGATGCAAGATAGTTAACAGCATAACATCTCATCTATGAGCTACGGGTGTGACATTGAATCGAAACAATTGCAGTGGTTTTGAATAAACAATCTCGGGAATTCCAGTTTCTATGTCTAATCTCCCTCTCTCTCTCTCTCTCTCTCTCTCTCTCTCTCTCTCTCTCTCTCTCTCTCTCTCTCTCTCTCTGTCACCCACACCCACACCCACCCACCCACCCACACACACACACACACACACACACACACACACACACACACACACACACACACACACACACACACACACACTCTCTCTCTCTCTACATATATATCTTATGTGCGTGCATGTGTTTGTGTGTATGTTTCTGTTCATACACACACACATATATTCGTTCCCCTCGGTTAATTCATATGTATTTAAGACTCTCCACTACTAAAAGATATTTATGTTTTATATACAACAAACGTCTTTCCTGTGTCTATAAAATAATTCATGACTTACCTGAATGAAGGAACATTCGGTTTATTGTTTTCTTTTCATATATCAGTTTCTTTTTGTAATAAAAAACTTCGATTTAATGTGGCGTCTATATTTTGAACTTTATAGATTCTGCAATGCTAAAATGGTAAATTAAATGTTTTTGGTGTGGCAACACCAAACAATGAATTTCGTGTAATAGTTGGAAGTAGACGAGCAGTAGTCATTCATGTAAATATTTTCTTGTTATTTCGGGAATAAACACAAAGATAAAAGAGATTTTTGGAAACAAGAACCGAGTCTGCATTTTAAGCGTTAAAGAAACATGAATTGACATTAAAAAATGAAACATATAAAACGATTCTAATAGTAAAAATATATTATATGAAATTAATGATATTGTGACTACTATTATTATTCCATATACAACATTCAAAAGAAATGTGAAGACGCTGATTTAAGGAGGGAGGGTAAACCCAGAAGCCACTTGAAGCGATTTAATCATTTATTGAACCTTAATGCGTGTGTGAATTTATGCATAGGGGCACTTCTTTGAGATCCAAGGTGTGTTGGTGTTTATAAATCACATGCTTACTGAAATTGGGTAAATAGTTTATGTGCAAAAGAGCGTGTGTATTAAGTAGGCTCATTGTATTCAAGTCTGCGTATTCAATTGGTTTTATTTATGATGACTAATGTGGGAATATCTCCAAGTTAGTAACACGATCCCACAAAATTATACAAATACTATATATGATCTTCGTATTCCTGCGCATAGGTAAAACACAAAATGATCAGAATTTGAATGGTTTAGGTCATAGGTTTACTCCAACATCTTACTCTGGGATAAACTAAAAAACAAAAACATAACAAACAAAAGATATTAGCTCTTGGCATGCTATAGATATCAAACAAATCTGTCTCGAACCACATTTGGCTCATTGAAGCTCTCTCCTCATGTTAACATGGTCTCTTTTTTAGAAAAAGATGTGTGAGATGATGAAATAGTAGATATAATTTCTGGTCAACAGATCTTCTGGATATGTCAGTTTAGTTTCACTCATAGCAACCTATTGTTTTACGTCTTCAACGACGAAGACTTCTAACAGGCAAAACAATATTGTAGAAATAGAAGACACATCAAGTAAAAATCACAATTTACCGTCTTATTACAAAACGTATTTCATAATACGCATCACAAGTATTCTATAGAGCACATCAGCTGATGATATATTTCACCATCACATAATAGCAGCAGCTATGCGGAAGACATGCATCAATAATCGCTTGGTCTGCAAATGTTGCTGCCAAATGTCCTTCAGATTCCACTCTAGCGTTTTCAATGTGATAGCATGAATTTGTCGCTCTGTTTCTTTAAGATACGGTTTGATTTTCTCATTCGCAGCTCACTTCCAAGCGTACATAATTATCAACACTAAAAAAAAATGTTTATGAGATTATAAGCACCATCTTCGTCCTTGTATCGCATTCCGTCACTCTCCCTTTCCCTCATGCGATTGCATCTTCCCAAAAGTATATTTATAAGTGAGATATCATTTCATTTCCAATGGGTCTTTTGTTTTGTCTTGATTTTGAAATACCTTCCCAGCCTACTCGTGCGTATTTCAAATATCTATACAAGATATGTTTTCAAAATATTTTATAAAATTCAATAAAGTAGTAGCTCAAACATATTCTCTTAAATGTTACGTATTCGGCAGTCACATGCTGAGTCATAAATGGGTGCGTTATTTCTATGATGTTTACATCTATATATGTTCGCATTTGTGAGTGCGTGTGAATCAATGTTGTGTTACGAGATAAACACAAATCAACTCTCTGCAGATGTGTTCCTTGAAAAGGTAGACAAAGTAAGCTCTTTTAGAAATATTGGAAGTGTTTTATTAACCAAAATAATTGGATGTAATTGACATCGCTCTAGGTGAAATATGCGAGTGAGATGGACATCCGAAACCATTTATGCTGAAGAGGTTTAACGTGTGCTATTAGAATGATAAATCTCACAACCAATGTTGAACTAAAATCTATGCATGATTGGGAACATTATCCCTTTTAATGTTTTCAAATTGGTAGGCACGAAGAGGTGAACAGCAAGAACGTGTCGCAATAGAATGCGTGTATCTACACATTTACATGAATATCCAAGATCTAAGACAAGGATGCTGCGGAGTTGCAATTTTCAAAAAGAAGAACGATGTAACTTGCGCGTTATGTGAATGTGCTATCAAAATTTTAGTGACCTGCTCCAATACTTAAGTCGGTGTTTCGTCAACTATAATCATTGTTCAGCGGAACAGGGATTTTAAAGATTATTCCAATATGAAAAGCTGATTGTTTCAGAAAAAAAAAATTATATTGCGAATACAGTAGCTGAATAAGTAGACTCTATAATAATGTGGTTGCTTACATTAGAGTAATAATGCATTGCACCTTTGGAAAGCTCCCTGAAAGATACAAGAAGGAATATTATGCAAAAGCATGTTTAAATTGAGAGCAAAGCGTTGAGGGAAGGACATTTGAAGAGAGAAAAAATTATTTACAAGGATAGAACATAAAGAGAGATAAAGGTTAAATAGGAGAGAGTGAATTGGGTATGGATGTAACAGAAGACTAGGTAAACAGATAAATAGAAATAAGAAAAGATAGATAGAGGGATAGATAGATAGATAGATAGATAGATAGATAGATAGATAGATAGATAGATAGATAAAGGGTCAGAAAGAGAGAGTGTGTGTGTGTGAGACAGAGACAGTGTAAATAATATTCGAATGGTGTGTGCAGATGGGAAATGTGGGGAAGGAGGTAGTAAAAAAGCACAGATAATAATGATATTGAAAATTTTGAGAAATGAAGTAAATCTTATGGTTTATTTCATTTCTAAGAAAATGAGAAAGTTTTCTGGGTAAAGATAAAACTATAAATATCATATTTCTAAATCTCTCAGAGAGATTTAAGCAGTAGTGGTGTGATAACGTTGTAGTATATTGTCAACTTAATGTGACAATCCCAAGAAAGGAATACACTACTACCGTTTAGCCCTAGGAAGCTGGACCGCTTCCTGTGGGCCTTGACACAATTACTGTGTCCTTAAGTTTGCGAGGGGGAGACAAACTCCTCCACCCAGCCTAGCCAGCATTCAGGGACATGTTTCTGAGTCTTCCCTTCTTGGGATTGTCACATTAAGTTGACAATATACTACCACGTTATCGCACCACTACTGCTTAAATGTCTCTGAAAGATTTAGAATTATGATATTTCTAATTTTGCTAACCAGTGAATAAACTTCACTATGATTATATAAGTTGCGAGAGCTAGACAAACTTCTTCATTCAGCTGGCAAGCTACTTCCGGCTCGTCGTATTGATTTGAATTGCTTCTGCCTAGTTTAGTGAGTTGTTTCTGTCCTTTTTGTTGCTGTTTGGTGTGATTTTTGTCAAGTTTCAACTGTTGTTCCTGTGGAATTGCGCCCTGCGGGGCAAAAATTTTCTTTTTTGCTGCTCTCTTTTAGAGAGATAGCAAACTACCATCGTGTAAAACGAAAACTTTTTCAATATGGATAACGAAATGACCTTTCTACTGTGTGATGAGGACTTTCCTCTTTTACAAGAAGAAATTTGTTTCAATAATACACAAGTATTTCAAGTAGACCCAGAAGTAACCAAGGAAGAGAAAAAGGCCAGCAGCTTTTCTTCCGCCGTAGGCGGACAATTTGAAGCAATGGAGGTGATACCCGAACAGTGGTACAAGTACAGAAACCTAATAAGGAAAACAGACGACATAACAAGGTTAATACCGCCAAAGGAAACTATCCAAGAGTTGGCGGTAAGAACCGTTATCTACAAAGTGTACAATTGCAAAGAAAGGCGCATCATGATGATGAAAACGGATGCAATTGAAAAGTGTCTTGCCCCTGTGTGGGAAAAAAATAAAATATGTCGGTAGAGGGCCTCGAAATGCTACAGTAGAGGCCCAATTCGAATCCGCAGAAATTGCGAAAGTAGTATCAACACAAACGTTGAAAACCGAAGAGGTAATGCTCTTACCCACATACCTGGGTCGGAGAACTGCAAAAATCACAATAGAAGACATTCCACCCGGGTATGACGTAAACTGGTTGGTAGAAGCTTTAATTTACGACGTGGAGGATCAAGTGGAAGTACTCACAATGAGAAGGAGGAACGCACTCAATTGGAAGGGGCAGGCGCTAGAGCTTATAGTTCTAGCGTCAAACGATACCCTCGAGACCAGACCAGACAGGATATTTATAGGGGAAGGTCTCAGTGCAAGAGTGTCGGTGGAGGGACGGAGGCCCAGATGTTTTAAATGTGGAGAAAAGGGCCACGTGCGCTCCGAATGTGTAAAAATAAAAAAAACGAACCAAAAAAAAGAAGTCCCTCCCCAAAGAGAGAAAGAAATACCGGAGAAAACTGAACTTAAAAAAGATGACAAACAAGGAAAAACGAAAACACCGGAAGTCGTAATAGAAAAAGGAAAAAGTAAGGAAGAAGCGGAGTTTGAAGTTGCCAAAAACAAAAGGAAAAAACCCATTGGCCCAGACTCCCCTCCCCCTACAAGAAAAAAAGAAAAAACGCAAAACATACAAGAAAAAATACCCTCGTTCACTCCCAAATTGAAACCCGCTCCTAAACCCCCGCAAGAAAGAATTGTTTCGTACACCATCAAAAACGAAGTATTACACGAACTAATAACAAAAAAAAACTATACGATAATGGGACCGATTGAAGGTAAACCGCCGCACATACGGTTGGCGAGGATAAGTGCCGAACACTACGAACAATTCAAACGGAGATATGCTGACGATATTTTTGATGTGAGTCAGCATGTCGTGAAAGAAAAAATTATTTTAAAACCAACGGCTACACCAGTCATAGAAGATACCGGAGGAGGGGACGATGCAAGTCGTGAAACCCCTCCTGCAAAGGTAATGTAAGCTTTTTTTTTTCATGGAAGTTAAGATAGGGTGTATAAATGTTCGTGGCCTGGGGTCCAAATGGAAGCAGACATGCCTCCTAAACGATCTCAGGTCGCGAAAGATAGATATATGTGTTGTGACTGAGTCCAAGCTGAACGGCCCACAGGCGTTCTCACCTCTTCTTAATGATTACGAGAAAGTTATTTCTCCGAGTCAAGGAGGGAGTGGGGGCGTTGTGGTACTGTTCAAAAAAAGCTTGGATGTACAGGTAAGTGCAGTCTTTCTAGACCCAGAAGGTAGGCTGGTCGTTCTGGATGTGACACACGCGAATAAGCAGTCTTTCAGGTTGGTAGCACTATATGCTCCGCAAGAAAATAGACAAACGGTTTTTTTTCGAGATTTGGAAAATTTCCTAGCGACGTCGAAAACTTTAGTGTTAACAGGAGACTTCAACGCTATTCTCAACGCGCAAGTGGATAGTGGTGGCTCAATCAATAGAAGGGAAAGCCCTGGCCTAAAAAGGCTACTAGCAAGCTATAAACTAGTAGACCGCTATAGACTGGATGAACCGTTCGTTCCACAGTGGACGTGGTCTAATAACGACGGTTCACAGAGGTCTTACTTAGATAGGGTAATTATAAAAGACAGTGATAGGGATATAGTTAGTTGTCCACAATTTCACTGTACTTCCTACACGGATCACAAATTTGTGACATGTAGGATGCAGTTAGCTAAGTGTCATAGACAGGGACCCGGGTACTGGAAGATGAACAAGTCTATTTTGACTAGTAAAGTCTTCCGTGCTCGGGTGAAGGAATTAGTGCAGAGGGCATTATGCGGAGCCATCGTTAATAACAGATGGTGGTGCGCCCTCAAAAGAGCCATACGTTTAGAGTCTCTTAGATTTAGTAAAGAGCTAAGTTTAGAGAGAGCAAGAGTAGAAGGGAATCTAACTAAGGAATTAGAGGAGGCCATAGTATCAGGCTCTGCATCCAGAGTGTTGGCGGCGAGGTCGGTATTATTCCGTCACCTCCAAGCCAAACACGAAGGTAGTAGAGTCAGGGCTAAGTTACGCGCGGTAGGCAGAGAAGGTATTAATGTTGCCGGATGGGCCCGTCATGTGGAGAGTCGGAGAGGCAGAAATGCTTCTGTGCAGTCTTTAATTGACGAACAGGGGCGCCGGATCGAAGGACAGGAGGAGATGCAGAAGGCCTTTCATCAGCATTTCGCACGGTTGTTTGGGACGAACGAGACGTTGGACCATGGGGAGCCCTTAAGGGATGTCCTGGCTGACGGACCGCGACTCTCAGCAAGCGAAGTGGGGCGTTGTGAAGGGCCGATCACAGCTGCGGAGGTCAAAGAGGTACTGGCAGAGAGCGCGCGGGACAGGTCGCCGGGACTAGATGGTCTGCCCTACGAGTTTTATAGTACAATGCCGGACTTGTTCGGACACTTGCTGGCTGGCGTGTACACGAACTGGCAACAGAATGGGAGAATTCCCTGCTCTGTGAGTCGGGGAGTGGTAACGCTGGTCAGAAAAGACCCGAGCAAAGGGGACCATATCAGTAATTTCAGGCCCATAACTCTACTGAATGTAGAGTTAAAGATTTTGGCCAAGGTGCTAGCAAAAAGGTTGACGGCTGTCGCGGATAAGCTTGTCGGGAGGGCGCAAACATGTGCCATTCCTGGCAGGTCGATCCAGGACAATCTTCATCTCTTACGCTACACCTTAGACAGGGTGGGGAAAGTTTCCGGTAAAGGTGGGGCATTGGTCCATTTAGACCAAAGTAAGGCCTTCGATAGGGTTGATCATCGGTACCTGGCGGCAGTCCTTGAGGCGGCTGGGCTAGGCCCGGATTTCCGCGGTTGGATCAAGGCCATTTATGGTGGCATCAAATCCACGGTTCAGGTGAACGGTTACCTGTCGGAGCCGTTTGAGATCAGGCGTTCAGTTCGTCAAGGGTGCCCCCTGTCTCCGCTTCTGTATGTTCTGTCTCTCGAGCCATTGCTGCGGAGGTTGGAGAAGTTGGGAAGCACCACTAATGAAATCGGATGTGGTAAAGGTGTTTCGGCGTATGCGGATGACGTCACAATCACCGTATCCAAGATGACTCAGCTACCTCGCGTAGCAGAGGCAATCAGAAGATACGAGACGGTGGCAGGGGCAAAAGTTAACATGGACAAGTCTGTAGGTTTGCGGCTCGGCACCTGGAGCAGCAAGCCGATAACGTCCAGTGTTGTTGGACACTGGACGGATGGCCCTGTTAAGTTGCTCGGAGTTTGGTTTGGTCCGGACTCCCAGACGGAGAAAAATTGGAGCGAGGTGACGAACAGGGTAGAAGCGCTATCCCGGACTTGGTCTGGAAGGGCGCTGTCCCTGAAAGGAAGGGCGGAGGTGGTGCAGACGTTTATTGCGTCAGTTATCACCTACCGCCTCACCGTCGTCCCCTGCCCTGATTTGTGGCTAAACAAGCTGGTTCGGATTCTCTTCCGCTTTTTGTGGAGGGGAAAGCCGCTTGTGAGGCGCTCCGTGTGCTGTCAGGAACCGTTAAAGGGTGGCCTAGGGATGCCGTGGTTGTTGATGTGCAAATATGCACTGAGACTAAGGCATCTCTGGTCTTACCTGGATGGTGGTCAGGTGTGGAATTTGCTCGCCGAGGAATTCTTTCCACGACCAGCCTCTCTAGAGGGATTTAAACCCGGTTTAATTAAAAGACAGAAATCGACTGAATGGCAAAAGGAATGCCGGCAGGCACTTGAGCTAATCCACAAGGCGGGTAAGGCCGGCAGCGGGAATACCACCTCTGCGTTTTACAAAGGGTTGGTAGAGTTTAAAAGTGACGACGTGCTAGGAGAGACACTGGGGCTCGATGAGAACCAGCTATCCAACCTGTTTCGGAACACTTTCAGGGCGGGGTATTTGGATAATTACCAAAGATCCCTGAATTGGCAGTGTTTCAGGAATGCTTTACCTGTCCACGAGAAATTGTCCAGGCACGGGATTTCAGTGCCACCCGAATGTCCAAGATGCGGGCAGGAGAAGGAAACCATCCTGCACGCTCTTGTTCAGTGCACCCATCTTTCGGAGATGACAATTTACGTCGAACACGTGCTGTCGCACCTAGGAAGAGTACAGCTATCGGCTGAGTCTGTGATTAAGAATGCACCGCCCGCCGGACTACCTAAGGAAGGTGAGGCTTGTTTCCTATGTACAGTCGCAGTTATGAAAGAGTGTGCATGGAGAACTCGAATGCAAGGTATGAAGACAAGAACCTTCATCTCCGGCCCTGGAATGCTATACTATTTCAGGTACCACCTGAAAAGCAAGATAGGGCTGGAGAGAAGACACCTGTCTAGAAGAGTATATGAGGAAAGATGGAAGGAAGTAGGAAGGAAGTTGCGAGTGAGCGGCCCTACTTAAAACTTTCCTGAAAAAAATACAAAGGTGTAGACTGGTGTACCCTGGAATTAGGTGTAAACCATTGAAAATATTCAAAGTTTTGTAGAAAAATTTTTAAATATATATATTTTTAAACGTATATTTTTTTTAAAAAAAGCTAAAAAGACTCACTAAATGACAATTCTTAAATGTTTGTAGTGTCCTGTATTGTCCCATCTATGTATGATATTTTATTATCGTAATAAAGAGAATTGGCAGGCTACTTCAAGCTGATGACGAGCAAAGACTCACAAACATGTCCCTGAATGCTGGCTAGGCTGGGTGGAGGAGTTTGTCTCCCCCTCGCAAACTTAAGGACACAGTAATTGTGTCAAGGCCCACAGGAAGCGGTCCAGCTTCCTAGGGCTAAACGGCAGTAGTGTATTCCCTTCTTGGGATTGTCACATTAAGTTGACAATATACTACAACGTTAATAAAACTATATTTATATAGAAATCATAAATGTAGAACAAATAACAGAAAATACGCATCAAACTTTATGACGTCACTAGAATTTCAGTTATTCTTTTACTCGTTATAATTTTGAGGTATTTTGCACATATAACATTAAAACATAAAGTGAGCAATTGAAAATATTTTTTGTGCTCGAATCTACGCTAAGCAAAAAAAAAGGACGTTAGTATATTATCAACATATTCCCATCAACATATTAGTACACATACTACGCGCTCGTACATAGACATACACACACACACACACACACACACACACACACACACACACACACACACACGCGTGAACATACATACACGCGTGCACACACACGCATGTGCGCGCACATACACAAATAAATACATGTATTTGTATGTTTATGTAAGGGTATTTTGTGTATATATGTATGTATATCTATATATATACGTGTGTTTGTGTTTGTGTGTGCGTGTGTGTGTCTGTGTTTGTATATATATATATTGATACGGACCGCCGAAAAACAAAATAACGTTATGTCCCTATTCCCCGAGCTGGGTTTGCAACCGTTTTCTAGTCGGTCAGGGCATTGGTATTTCCTTTGTCTTATCAACAAGCACAGTTATTTATAGCGTAGGAGTGACCCTTTCCGGTCACCGAAAGTTTAGAAAAACAAGTTAGGAACTGTACTAAACTGACCCAGCTTTGGAGAGGGGTAGCGTAGCACTGTTGGGTATGGTATCTCTGATAAATACAGGAGCATAGATTTGAGAGAGCAGTTGGCGTTCAGCAATTGGCGTACAGCAGTTGGCGTAAGGGGTCAGCCAGTGAAGATGGACAAGCAGTTGGTGTAAGCGCTCTTTGATGTAAAGGCCAGCAGCCAGTAGAGGAGCCAGATGGAATCGCAGCCGATGTGACAGCCAGCAGTAGTGAAGAGAAGCAAGATGAACAGAGAGTCTGACAGAAAGAGGCTAAGAGAGAGAGGCTATGGTCAGAAGGTACCAGTCAGCAGAAATGGATAGAGTCTGAGAGAGAGAGGGACAGAGAGATGGAACTGTTGTGGCAGGCAAAAAATTGTAGTAGACTACGTTGGTCACTTCTTGTGGATCGTAGTGGGTGATTTGAAGGAAAGGAAATTGTTGCGGTGAAGGTTTGTTCGTATTTCTTTAAAGAAAAGTGTACTTGCGTTGTCATATGTTTTTGCAAAGAACTTTTTTAACTCTTGTTAATTGTGATATTAACTGGTTGAAAAGAAAGAAAAGAAAGAACTTTTTGTTAACTGTGATGTTAACTGGCAGAAAAGAAAACAGGAAAGTTTGTTGTTACATTTTGTTAAAAGAAAAGAGAAGCAAAAAGAACTTTTGATTGACTTTTGAGACACGAACTTTGATTGTAAACTTTTGATTATGCAATGTTCTGAAACTTTGTTAAATACTTGGAAACGCTATTGTTACATGTTATTCCAGAAGCAAGTACTGTTATTGAATTATTGTTATACTCTATTTTGTATTGTGATGTAAAGAAAAAAAGTTAGTTTCACTACGCAACGCATGGTCCGTGTTATTTCTTCCTTGCCTGTTGTCATCGTCAGGTGCTCCGGCTGGGCTTAGTAGTGGCGAACATCCTGACTCACTGAGCGTCGACGTTCGCGCGCGCGAGTTTTCTCTTCGTTGAGGTGCTTCGCGCGGGCGTTCGTAACAATATATATATATATGTGTGTGTGTGTGTTTGTCTGTGTGTCTCTCTCTGCGTGTATGCATGTATATATATATATATATATATATATATATATGTATATATATATATATATATATATATATATATATATATATATATATATATATATATATATATATATATATATATATATATATATATATATATATATATATATACTTATACATGTGGCTGCAATGAGTAACCGGGATATTGAGGGCAGTTCATGTCACAGCAAGCTTAACGTAAATCAGTGTATCATGAGACCAGAATACCATTGGATTTAAAAAGGAAGGCTATCACCTTCAACTGAATACCAGCTCATGATGCGTCTTTGAATCAGTTCAATTTGAAAATGTGAGTGATGGACCGTTGATGAAATTGCAGGGACGAGCATGCATAATTGCATACAGGACAATGTGCAGTCGCTGCAGCCAAAAGATATGTAGGTCAGAGTAATATAAGCTGTAGGAAACATTTTAATAAAAAGATGTTTTGGAAGTGAATAAATCTCCACCATTCTCTTCATAATTAGTTATATACTCTACGGAATATTCACAGTTCTTAAAGCATATATTATATATAACAGCACAAAATAGCGGCATACCACGTAAAAATCTTAATAATGGGATAATGTAACGCATAAATAAAAACAGGACAAAGATTGAATAAAATGAATTATGAATTTCACCCATTGGACTAAATAGGAGTGAAGCTTACCAGTACAAGTATCTCTTTTAGGTTGAGTTTTATGTAATAGACTGTTGTGGATAGTCGGCATCTGTACCAATTTGTGTGATAATACGTTATCTTCGGGTTAACTTGACCCTTTCATACGCTCTCCCTTTCTCTGTCAATCTCTCTCTTTCTGTATGTATGTATGTATGTATGTATGTATATATATATATATATATATATATATATATATATATATATATATATATATATATATATATATATATGTATACTTCAACGTCCATTCATACATAGATATATGCATACATATATGTGTCTTTGTATGTCGTGAACCAAATAATGTTCCAAGACCGCATAAGTTGCTGGTATTAATTTTAAAATACTCATAGTATGCAAATTAGTCGCTCCAGTTCTCTGAAGCTACTGTATTTTTCTTTTTTTTGAACAGATTAGTAATTTGTTTCTCCGAATTTGGTTAAGTGACGAAGACACGTCTAATGAGATCCGAATAAAGTTCTTCATGCTTGCAATTTACTGAGAAATAGTCAAACATGGCCTGATTGTATGTCTACTGCATAAGTTACAAATGTATGTGAGCATGAATGGAGGTGGAAAACTCGAAGAAGCCCGATGATCAACTTTGACGAGCAAAGTGGATGAGGTAAGGAAATTGAGTTCATTCTAGAACTCGAAAAAATAGTGACTGGTTGAGTTATAATGAGACGTAATTTTAAATATGAAAAAAAAAATGATACTGAAAACCCGTTTCTAAAAAATAAAACTGCACAAATCAAAAATTAGCGTCATTTAATTATCACAAACGCACAAGTGATAGCATCAAACAGAATATTTAAGCAAAGACAAAATTTTGTGAAGAGTTAAAAAAACCCGTTTTCGTCAAGACATATCGAGTCAGTAATGTATTCTCTATATATTAAGATGAAACAATTTCATTTCAAGAAACAGCAAAATTCTTTTTATTTAAACGCACTAAGACTTCAAATTGGTGACACTAGGGAACACACCAGAAATTATAACCGTATTGACAACTTCATACCTAACAAACCATAATCAGGAACCCTTGATATACCACGTTTTCCAGAAGACCAGGCACAAAAAGTGTTAAGATTTATATAAGTTACTAATGCCTTGAAACAAAATTCCTGGAATAGACATGATTCAAGAAATCCGATAGCAGAAATGTACTGTAAGATTCCGAATATGATAAATATATCACACAAATCATATATATAAAAATTCACCTTAAAGGCTACAATTCATCCCCAAAACACCATATACATATATAAACACCCCCCCACACACACACACATATATATATATATATTAGGTGAGGGACGAAATTTTTATTCTGATTCCACATATTGCTTGGTGTTCATTTTGATGTGAGAAATAAATTAACAAATGTTAAGCAGTATGCGACCACTCTTACCCCTCGTATAGCCACCCACCTGACTCTGCGTTTTGAACACTGAAAATGTAAGGAACTATAGACTTGTTTTAGGGCTATTAACTTTCTATTGGTTAAATATCACATATATATCTCTCATCTAGGTCGTCCCATAGGACGCCTTTATTAGTAGTTTCATTTGCGCATACTACAGAAGTCACAGCGTGCTGCTCCATGTGGTCCCGCCGTTTCCATCTAACTCGGGATATTAGGGTCTCATCTATTGTATATAACATTTTATAAATTATATGCAACCCCACCCTAACCCACATGAAAAAAAACAGTTATTGGTATCTTTATTCATATAGTTTGTATCAATTTTTTTTAATAAAAAAAGCCTATATTCAGAAAAGCGCTTTCAACGTAAAGAAAATGTAAATTTATAATGACTGTTATAATATGCAATAACAAAAAATATACAGGAACCTCAATCGAACTACATGAACACCATAAAATAAGCATTAATGACATTTACTATTTAATTAAATGACCATTGTCTTTTCCAGTCAAAGTTAGGTAAATTTTGGTTTGATTTCTGTACATTCAATATGAATTTGTGTCTATTTTTGTAGCATACTCTGATTTCAGAAGCTTTTAACACTACATTCATAGCATGCTCGACTCCTTGGCTATGAAACGGAAGAGTTATTGTCTATGACAGTCAGATCTTTTTGTTTGTTTAACATAACATGTGCAGGTGCATATATCACGCATTTCATTGAACTCCTTTAATGTCTTAACAAAACTATATCCTCTTTGCTTGATAGGTATTTTGCTTAATTTCGTAACAGATTCAATCAATCTCTCAATTTTTAGAGCTATTCCCTGAAACCCAGTATAAGGAAAGGAAAATTTGTCCCATATTCTTCGCACATCTTCAGCAAGAATGCGGTAGTATTCTTTTGGTGTGTTTGAAGTTTTTGATATCTGCTCTTCACGTTTTCTTATGTATAAATAATGTCGGAGTATATCAGCCTTTGATAGGGTCATTGCTGTAAGAAAATCTGCAGAAAATCAAAATGTTGAATTACTGCTTTTACAACTGGTTGGCATTCTAGAATTTTATATAGATATATTATTACAGTTTAAATTCATGTAGATATTTTTGTAAAATTATAATACGATTTAGCTCTGAAATAAACTGAAAATCAAAAGAAAATCATTTAACGAACGTATACATTTTCTAAATGAAGTATTATTTCACACATATTGAAAAGTTGTAATTTTAC
Organism: Octopus bimaculoides; assembly: GCF_046866305.1. Taxonomy (NCBI): domain Eukaryota; kingdom Metazoa; phylum Mollusca; class Cephalopoda; order Octopoda; family Octopodidae; genus Octopus; species Octopus bimaculoides. The sequence goes on along the minus strand of NC_142932.1, from coordinate 60,887,441 downwards.
CATGTTGGAGGAGTATCTACCTACAAATTGTCTCATACTTCAATGTTTTTGCTATCTTGACTCATCAGATATTTTCAACAAGGTTTCTAAAGTGAAATATGATCAAATGTTTCATATCCATAAGCACTTTAGTATATATTTATTAGAGATTATGTCATTAATTTAGAAAATTAAGGTACTTAATTGTAGGGGTGTATGCAGGGGTGAGGGGTGCGGGAAGTCACATAACCCTTATTTTAATATATTCTATTCAAATTACTATTTGAAACTATGTGCATATCGTAGAATTACGGTACCTTAAAAATCGTGTTTGCCCCTCCCCACTGATATATATATATATATATATATATATATATATATATATATATATATATATATATATTGTTGTATTACGAGATTTTTGCTAAACAAGTACACGCACTATATATTTGTTCTTCACTCGTTTATTATTGTTCTTAATTATTTTTAAATTTTAGCTCATTTCCATTGTAGGAAATCTTTCATCATACAACTGTGACCTTTTCAGTAACACTTTTCCTTTTCGTGTGTGCCCTTGCTCCACTTACTCCATTCTGTTCTTCTAAGATGCGTACCCCTATGTGCACATGCGTCTGCGTCCGAGTTTGTGTGTGTGTGTGTGTGTACATGTGTGTGTATGTGTGCATGTATGCTTGTGTGCGTGTCATTGTTCTTAGCAGAAGTATGGCCTTTTCCTCAGCCCCATTCTCTCAACCCATCGTGCTGCTACTGTCCTAAGACCCAAAAATTCGGTTCAGTCCCTTTATCTCTGCGTTTGTGTGTTGGCCCACACGTACACACACACAAACACACACTCATACATAAATGTATACAAACGTACATACAAGAAGGCATGTTTGCGTGTATAGCTGCCTACGAATACATAGAGCTGAACACGATGTGCAAAAAGTAAATAAATAGAGAATGTTTACGAAATTTAAGAAGTTTACGGGTTCAAGTGAAAGAATGGCCATATTTTTGGACGTCCTATGTTGAATTGCAAAATTGTAATGTGATATTTGTGTAATAACGAAATCAAACCTGGATTGTGTGTGTATGTGTGTGTATGTGTGTTTATATTAGAGAGACAGTGTGTGTGTGTATGTTTGTGTGTGAGAGTAAGAGAGTTAGATAGATAGAGAGATAGATAGATAGATAGATAGAGAGAGAGAGAGAGAGAGAGAGAGAGAGAGAGAGAGAGAGAGGGGGGGAGACAGAGAAGCAGACAGACAGACAAAGCGGGTTGGAGAGAGAACAGATGAAACAATGAAAGAAGTAAACTGAAATCTTGTACCGAATAATTAAATATCCAATGAAAGAAGGAAGTTCAGAAAGTAAATTTTCTTGAAAACTTCAATTTGTAAAAAATCACACTTGCTTAGTAAATATTTCTTTCAGTAATTTATCGTAGTTGTTTGCAAATAACAAATTAAAACTTGAAATCATAACATTAAAATAGAGAGTGAGAGACTTCGAAAATGAAAACATAATATTTTGCCTGCAACCGTTGCTACGTCAATACTGGAAATTGAATTTCAAAAACCTTTTCAAAGAAGTGAATCATATACATAAAGCAATATTATTTATTTTTAATAAAACAATAAAACGAGGACCCTATTATGTATTCGAAGTCAAATTATTCATGCACCCCAAGTATGGAACTAAATCGCCCAGTCGTTTTCGCACACAGGTCTATTTTATAGATAAGATAATTGAACAAAATAACGGCATACTTCATAAAAATCTTGATAATAATAAAATGTAACGGATAAAAAACTGGACAAAAAGACAATGAAATGAATTATCAATTTCACTCATGGAACTAGATAGGAGTTGTAATTCCAGAGAATGGAATAGGGAAAGAATCGCAAGAGTAATGTTCCTGAGATGCCGAGAAAAAAACCAGGTTTAAATCGTAATAGCAGGAAGACGAATGCAAGCAGCACAAATGCATTTCTTAATCGATTCCATGAGATTTGGGGGAATGTATGATAACAAAACTGCACATGCAAATGAAGTAAGTGAATATCACAACTCCAATGAACCGTCGGCTAACATACTTTGTGCAAACAAAAAAATGAATTACAAGGGAAATAAATAATAGATAATTTTATGACAAAGATCTGCAGTCGAATGTAATGTAACTAGGGACACAAAAGATGCAAAATGAATACAAACCTTCAAGGCGTAGGGAGTATACAAATAGATCAAAGGGCTATAAAAATGTCAGGCGATACTGGAAACAGAAATGACAAGTCAAACGTTCAATAGACATAATTCATGTAATATGGGAACTCCAGTGCCAATGACAGACGAATTTCGTCTTCTATGATCGACGTGTAAAGTTTTGTGCCACCAAGTGACTATTTGAAAGGCAGTATTAGGCGTTCTAACAAGGCATCCATTTAAAATTGGATATAAAGATTAAGTTTGGTATAAAGATTAACTTTTGGTATCAACACTGTTTCCGCTGATACTAATTAATTTTTCAATAATTTAATGTTTTCTTCTTAAAAACTTGTGCAGGTTTGTCTGAGGAATTAAAAGCACAAGCGAGATGTATTGAGTAAAACATTTGTTGACAACATCGATTCATTTAATCCTGTAATACAGGTATTGAGGGTACCTCAGCGATGACATTTTATGGCAATTTTCTTGGTTTTAGCAGGACCGCAAAAATGCCTGAAACACCTCCCGTTTCGTTCAGAGTACATAAGGATATTTATCGAGCAAATCTGTTAAACACACACCAGGAGATTTAAAAAAAAAATTGTTGCAATTTGAATTGTATGTGCTCAATTCAATGGCGGTTTATGACACTAGGCTTAATCACTAAGCCAGTATAGAACGTATTCTTTTAGCTAGAATTAGTAGGGGGAAATGTAGCAAAAATCTTATCCACATATATGGAAAATGCTTCTAAATGTTCAAATATATAGAAATCATACTCATCAGAAAACTATATAAGCCATGTCATTTGAAGTGTTTATAAGAGATATCTCTCGTATTAAATGCCAACTTCTGCAAGATCCGTCTGTGTTTATATAAGAAAATGAAAAGTGTTGCAGCATATAAATTTCGCACACAGGGCAAAATGCCTTTTCGCATTTCATCTGTTGTGAGGTCAACTTTGCTTTTTAACCTTTTGGGTCGATGAAATAAGTAGCAGTTGAGCACGAAGATCTACACAATCAACTTACTCCTTCCCTCCGAAATTGCTGCTCTGGCAAAAATGATGAATTAAAATTCAGACTGAAAGGTATATTGCTTTTGTCGTATGGTTAACAATGTTTGAAAAATTAGGCTTTCAATTCGAGTTGTTGAAAAAATAATGGGAAATATTGTTTGGATGAACTTTTGAGACATTACAGGGCAAAATCTTGCTGAATGAATTAAATTCTGGCCATTAGCGTATGACAGCTAATAACTAAAAATATGACAGATATTACCAGAGGGGATAGACAATGGGAAATTATACGGGATTTGTCGGTGATATTTCAAATGTCGCCAGTAGAAATGAAATATAAGATGCGAGTGTTTTGACATTGTCATTACTCATCTAGGGATAGGCTCAGAATAAGAAATAGCTTGCAGAATGAAATGTTATTTGCATCAAAATACATATACACTGATATTTTTTTTATTACAGTTTTACTCAATCCATTGTGGATTGAAATAACAGGAAAGCATATTCCACGGGTATATCTCCCCAGACAGCTCAAAGATGGTAACGCTTGTACTAAATCGGAAATTAAATCCATATGTTATAACACATACAAAATGCTACACAGGAACTGATCAGGAATGCTGGTATTACATTGAGTTCTCAATAATATTTCTGGTATGTATGTTCCCTGGATTACAAGACAGCGCGTTTGAAAATTTCCAGTTAATGTCCGTGCAGATTTCCAACACTAAGTAACAGAAAAAATACTCTGCAATGTAGTGAATAATAAACGTCACATTTATAGATATACAACAGCAGATCCCTTAAATTATGTATATAGAGTAGTGAATGACCCACTGAAATTCCTAAAAACTCTGCAAGATATGTCAGCGTTATTGATGAAGTATTTCCTTTCTTGGGGAACTATCATTATTAATTTGCATATATGTATGTCTATGTATGTGAGTGCGCGCGCGCGTGTATGTGTGTGTGTGTGTAACTAATAATGATGTTTTATAAGCTTTAACACAATAAAATATTATTATTACCTCCGTCTTAGAGAAATCGGAGGAATTGTTTTCTCATTCTTTGTTTTTTTTGTTTTTGTTTTTTGGCCGTGGACAAGATATCTCAAGAACTATTGTATGGATTCGGATGAAACTTTCAGGAAAGTTTGACCTCGTGACTAGCATGATACCATTAAATTTTGGGATCGAGGTCCCTCGTACACGCACACACATACACATATATACTCGCACATTTTCAGCGTTAAACATTGCTATTCCGTTTCCATTGTACACACACACACAATAACACACACACACACATACACACACACACACACACACACACACACACTCACACACACACATGCGTGCGCACAGAAACAAACATACCTCTCTTTTACACACATATATTCTCACACTGCAAACGCCGTTTATCGGCTTTTTCACTCCAACCCTCGTTATTCATATATCACTCCTTTCTTTCTTATTCATACAGCGCTATATTTGCCATTTATCTCCTCCGTCTTCACCGCTCACTCCGGCTCAATTATATATATATATGTATATATATATATATATATATATATATATATATATATATATATATATGTATATGTGTGTGTGTGTGTGTGTGTGTGTGTGTGTGTGTGTGTGTGTGTGTGTGTGTATGTGTGTGTGTTTATATGTATGTGTACATAAGAACTTCGCCTAGCAAATTATTTTATTTGCTAATTAGAGTTCGATGTCTAGATATGGCTGTAAAAAGACAATGTAAAAATTTATTTTTCATTCCCTTCGAAATTCCTCTTAAGTAGAGTTTTTGTCATTTTGACTGCTACTTCTAGCACGTAAAGCTGCCTGTTAGGGCTCGCCTGTCCTGGCTATACATGTACACTAATTTTTATATATATATATATATATATATATATATATATATATATATATACTAGCAGAAATACCCGGCGTTGCCCAGGTTAAAGAGAATAATGAAATCTAAAAACGCCGTCTAGACTACGCATCATCTTTATATAGAGAGATGTATATACACACACGCACCCAAACACACGTATATATATGTATATCAATATAAATATATGAAAGTCAATGAAGTTTCGTAAAAGAAGGTGATCATGTACATACTTTCTTGCTGTTGTGATTATAACACCTCGTTGGAAACAATGTTCCTTGTTTTCCCTTGTGGAGCATATACAAATAGGTTTTTTTTGCTCCCCACTCTTGAGCAGCCAACATACAATTGTCCATGTGAGAAGCAGGGCTCTTCCAAGAGAAGACCAGCTACAGATAGTGTTTGGCCCTGAGATTTGTTTATGGACATGGCAAAAGTCACACGAAGGGGGAATTGTAGTCTTCTGAATGTAAAAGGAATGTCTGCTCCTGATGGAGTAAGAGGAATTCTTGGAATAAAGAAGTCATCCCCTTTTGCACACCCAGAAAGAATGGTAGCCTCGATAACGTGTGACATCATTTTCTTTATCACGAGTCGTGTTCCATTGCAAAGTCTTGGTGGTTCCAGATTGCGGAGCAGCATAACAGGCGTTCCAACTTTAAGTGATATGTGGGGAGGTAGTCCTGGAGGCTCCAACGAATTGAGAAATTCAGGAGGATAGTTCACCACTTCATTTGTATCTGGAACTGTATCAACAGACTTGTAAGTTTGAAGATTGCCGGGAAGTAAATGCATCAGGTGTTGATTAATTTTTGTAACAGCTACGTTTTTTGGAGCTAATATTGCTCTTTCACATAGCCAATTGTGATTTGGTAGTTTTGTTTAAAGTTGGGAAAGACTTTGTGTTTGAGGTCATCTACAGAATTAACAACAGAACAAAATGGTCGGAGGTCTGCAACGAAATAATTTTACTCAACACTTTGCAAGTGAATCAGCAGTGGAGGCAAAGATGCGTCTCATTTACTTGACAATTTATGCACCACATTGCAGAAATCACAATGTAAGTATATCTGAAAGGGTAATCTTACACTGTTGTACCGTTGCATTACAAATAATGCTCATCTGTTATGTTCGGGTTAAAATTTCATAAACATCAAAAATATATGAATTTTCATGGGAGTTATGGCCGTTATGCAAAGAATATAATTTCCAAATTTCATAAAGATCCATTCAGTACTTTTGACGTAGTTTTGGATAAGAAAACAAATGACTAATGTGTGTGTTTGTGTGCATGTGTATGTGTGTGTGATGGGTGTATATATGTATAGATATCTGTATGCATGTATATATATGTATATATGTGTACATATTACATGTACATCTATATATATATATATATATATATATATATATATATATATATATATATATATATATATATATCTACACATATGTATACATATACATGTATGCATATAGATCTATATATATTTATATCTATACATATACGTGTACATATACATCTCTCCCTCTCTCTTTCTCTCTCTCTCTCTCTCTTTCTCTCTCTCTCTCTCTCTCTCTCTCTTTCTCTCTCTCTCTGAAAGTATCTGTCATTACAGTATCGAAATGGTGTACATATACATGTGTATGTATACATATACATCTCTCTCACTCTCTCTTTCTGTCTCTCTCTTTCTCTCCTTCTCTCTTTCTCTCTCTGTGAAAGTATTTGACATGGGTGTTTTTGTTTCACTTTTGACACGTAATACTTAAATAGTGGAAGAGATATTATGTTGCCGTGTGCTCGAACTCTGCAAGAAGTTAAAAATTGTTTTTGACTAAAACACACCTGGAACTCTAAGTAAGGCATGTGTAAAATTTGAATGAAATTGGTTGCGTAGTTCTCGAGTTTTAGGGATTCACACACACAGACAGACAAACAGACAGACAAACAGACAGACAGACAGACAGACAGACACACATTCTTATTTATATATATATAGATATATATATATAAAACACAAACCACAGATGATCTAGGCGTAACAACTCCACCGACCTAACCTCTCTTACATCCCAAAATAACTTGCCAACAACACTCAGGTATTCAGCCCACACTGGAAAATCTGGACGTAATCATCAAGGCAGCCTACATACAAATCAAATGTTCCATAGAAACCTCCAAACTAACCTAAACGTTTGGGAACCAATACCTACCAATCCACCTCCATTATCTCACAATAAATGGAAGAATTTACCTCCGAGACTTAACGCTCAACATGGTTACTTCACTCATTCAACAACCTAACTAGACAACATAACTTTTTGCTCCACCCACATTACAACATTAAAAATAAATTTAACCCAAACCGCATCAACTATAGACTATATAACAACCCTCACTAAAACCATAATCTAGCCTACTACACAGCCTCTCCACCACCAACACACTGCCACAGACACACTTTACACCCATTTTCTCCTCAGCAAACCAAACACAATACAGACTTTCCACAACAATCCACCTACTACAATCATTTTTTAGACCTAAATCAGAGAAACAGAGATTTGAAATGGAACAAAATGTACAAGAACAACCGAAAATAATCAACTTATCAAAGAAAATCCTAAGTATTACACAAACTAAAATTCCAGCAAGAGGTTTAAAGTTTACTCCAGCCCCTCGCAGATCGAGCCCAAATGAAATTAAAGATAACACTATGGATTTTTGCCGAAAATTACGCCCCACATTACGCGAAGATGAGTCAATAGTAAAAACAAAAGTGAATACTGTCCTACAAAAGGCAGAAATAAAGCACTTGATGCTTTTTGTTAACACATTACCAGTTTTCCCTTTAATACCCTACAAAAACAATGAATTAAATCCAACATTAATGTAAATGAATGGAAAGACCTAATCTAGTTTTAAAATAATATAAACCTCACCATTAAAGGAGCCGACAAAGGAAGTGCGGTAGTGGTGATGGACACAGAGTATTACAAAATGTTAATACTCTCCATGTACTATGAGATGATAGTACAATACAACCCACAGAAGACACTTAAAAACTTATCCTCTTTACTTCAAACACATGGAAAGGGCCTCACTAAACATGGAATTGACTATTTATCCAATTTTAGATACAGACCTAGTCTGTTCTACGGTTTACCTAAAATACACAAAAATCCACATATTTATAAAGTTTCTCCAGGCCTATGCATTAATGTTTCTCCCCCTACTGACCTCAAACTGAGACCCGTCATCGCTGGCCCTGCTTGTGAAACCCACCGTTTGAGCAACTTCCTCGACAACTTACTCAAACCGTTTCTAAAATATGTGAAAAGCTTCATCAAAGATGATTTAGATATGCTAATCCACCTCCCGAAGACAATACGTGAAGGACCTTGTTAGTATCATTCGATGTGGTGAATTTGTACACCAATATCCCACACGATTATGGTATAGAAGCGATCACCTTCTGTCTAGAAAAATACCCACAAGAGATCCCAGGACGCATCAACCACAGATTCATAATCACAGCACTCAAATTCATCCTACTGAACAACTATTTCATATTCGATACAGTTTACTATCGACAAAAATTTGGAATTGCAATGGGAACCCGAGATGCTCCAGTGATTGCGAACCTTGTAATGAGTTACCTAGAGCTTAAAATATATCAAACATCATTACAAAAATATGGCAGCTCTTTTCATTGCTATTTAAAGGAGAACTGGAAGAGGTATCTGGACATTTGCTTTATACATTGGAAAGACAGCATGGACAAACTCCTCAATTTAAAAATAATGCTTAACAATATTAATAGCAACATACAATTCACCATGGAACACAGCAGTAAACAACTTCCTTTTCTTGACATCCTAATTAAAATAGTCAATAACGACATCGAAACACACATCTTCTATAAACCCACAGATTCTAAACAATACCTATTATTCAACATTACCTATTATTCGTACTTCACGCCACCCCAAACACATAAAAATTAATATACCTTATAATCTAGCTAAAAGAATCTGTACCATAGTTTCAGACTCCTATACTCGTGAACGAAGATTCCTTGAACTTAGATCAATACAAATCAGAAGACATTACCCAATATCATTAATAAATGATGGAATTAAACGAGCTAAGGAAATAGACATACAAACATTAAGGGAAGTCAACCGAAATACTAAACCAGACTTAAAAATACTCCCATACATCTCCACACATAACACTAGAAACAACGAAGCTTTTAACGTTATTATCCAAAATCTTCCCATCCTCACAAGAGATAAAACAATGAACAAAATTTAAGACTCACACAAAATTATCAAAAGTAAAATGCAACCTAAATCACTGAAAAAATAGTAACCAGCGCAAGACTGTAGCCATTAACAATAGAACCAAAAGTGAAAACATGTTGTCGACCTAAAAGTGGTTCTTGCCCCCACCTTTTGGAGGGTTCAGAGTTCCACTGTAAACAAGGTGAAATATTTAAGATTAAATGAAATTTCACATGTGCCTCGGAAAATCTAATCTATGCCATTACATGCATAGGGTGTGGTAATAACTATATTGGCCGAACAGGAATATCATTCTGTAGAAGTACCACTCTCCACAAAGAACAAATCCGCCACCCACATTACAAATAGGTACAGGTCAGTGGACACATAGAAAGGTGTACGAGGAATCTTAATCCTAATTTCCTAATGTTTCCCTTCTATCAATGTTCACAGAACACCTCAATACTATAAAGAATGAATAAAGAGGCAACTTTCATAAATAAACATCTTCTATAACTCAATATGAACGCATAACATAATATAGAACACTATTAACCTTCCATTTAATACCACTAACCCCCATACATCTCATACACCATTCACATTACAGATCTAGATATACCCTAATTGCACCAAATCCAGAACTACTTACCTCCCTTACACATAATCGTTTTACTCAGGGACTAGTAGATCTGACACCGTTCAGTATTCGGTGTTCATTCAAAGCAATGATTAGTAATATTACGAAACCGGTATGCTTTTGAATCTCTTTAACAACACATAATTACTTGTATTACCTTTATTCCTACCTTAGTTCATCTAATGGTATATATGTGCGTGTGTTATACCTATCTATGTATGCATGTATATATATATATATATATATATATATATATATATATATATATATATATATATATATATATGTATGTGTGTGTGTGTCTGTGTGTGCGTGTATGTGTATGTATTTAAGTGTTTATGTATATATATGTATTCCTGTACACATATATTGATATTTGTCATTTTTATCACAACGTTTCATTTGATATACTCTCTGTCCATCATCAGGTGTTCTGGTGGAATTTCGAACCCAGCCCTTTATTTGACTAATGGGGTACACTGTTCTCATTCCTAAGGTATGTTGCTGATGTTATTTTTCTGTTGATAGTATTTTTCAAGTCTCTGTTGGGATTGAACTTACAATCCGAGTGTTAGTAGCCCGCGCTCTTATGTACTAGGATATATGCCCGTGGGCAATTATAGAATGAGTTTTAGGGCTTATAAACCTAGTATTTCTTAATACTGGTTTCCATATTACATTGATGTTTGCGCTGGGTCTGCTTATGTGTTTATTGTGTTCTAGCATATGTCCAGCCTCTTTTCATTTTCGTATTTTCTCGTAGTGTTCTCTGTCGATTAGTTCATCTTACAGCGGGAGGTGGTCTCCGCTTTTGCATACATTATCGGCCATGTCCAATGTTTAAACATCCCCTCGTTTCACAGCTTTACGATGTTGCCCTACCCTTACTTTGAGGGGGAGACATGTTTCACCTTTGTATAACCTATAACAACTGCATGGGATAGAATAAACGCAGTTTTAGTCGAAGATATTTGCGAAGTGTTGTATTTCTTCCGAATACTCTCCTGGTGTCATATCGACCGCATATCGCTTGTATCTTTTTAGAGAGGCCTTTGACATAGGATAGGCCGACTGTGCTCAATTTATGAGTTTCATCCTGTCTTCTCTTCCATATTAGAGAGGATAGTATGCTCTTTGCTTAGTTGTTGCATAGCAGATTGTTTTTTAGCCTGATCATTTCTTCCTGGGGTGTATCAGGATTGCTACTTATAATCTTTGGTTGATGTTTTAGGTACTGAACAATCCGTTTCTTTATGCTGTATGGATGGTGGGAATTGAATTTGAGGTATTGTCTAGTGAAGTTTGGCTTACGGAATACGGATATCCTGGAACCATATTACATATATATCGTAGTGGATAAGAGCGTTGATTCTAAGTTCAATCCCAATAGGGACTTCAAAAATATTATCAGTAGAAAAATATTATCAGCAACATACCTTAGGAATGAGAACAGTGTATCGAATTAGTCAAATAAAGGTTAGGTTCAAAGTTCAAGTAGAACACCTGATGAAGACTGGAGAGAACATTGTCGAAACGTTGTAATACCAACAAACAAAATGTGGACACCTATCCGTCGATTATAAAATTCCTCATCTCACAAACATAGAATAGTACTATTTTTTACCTCCAGTTTCTTCTTTGATTTGAGCTGTTTTTCTTATGCTGCTGTTTGTCCTTCCTACTGCTTGGTTTTCTTTTCTAGTTCCCTTCTGATCTATTCTACCTCTCTGTCTGTCATCCACTTTCTTTTAATTGCATTGGCTTAATCTACTAGTTTCTGCTCAGTGACTTTATAATACCCTGCTCTACCCAAAGTGTTAACATCTGTTTTCTATGGCCCCTTCTTTTAGGTTCATTTTCTAATAGCACTGAATCACTATCCTGTTTTCTTCGCTGATGCTGTATTAGTATAACATCTGCGGTCAGTCTGCATCTTTACTGAACCACTACCGATTGAGAGACCTTCCTTTAAAGCTCCAGCTTAATTTTCGCTGTTACTACCAAAGTTTCTTTGGAAACTCCTACCTCTCATAAACTGAGGTAAGATAAAGTTCGTCACCAACGTCATCACCATTATTATTTTTCGACATCTCACAGTTTCATGCAACTTTCTATTGCATCATTTGTTACACCATTGTGTTAGTGGGGTCACGGGTGCTGCATTTTTGTGGGGAGAATATTGTATCAGTATGATTTTTTATGGGATTTGGTTTGAGTCTTCTGTTTATTAGTTTCTGTATTGTGTGTTTTTTATGCAGCGCAAGTTGTGTTCTACTGTCAGGTATTGGCCTACTATCGCACATGTTGTGGGCTTTCTTCATTTTGTTAGCTATTTAAGGTATGAGTCTATTCCTGTATGTGTTTTGGAGAAGTATTGCATAGTAATGTGTGCAAAACATAGATCAACTATTTCATAGTATTTATGGGTATCTGACCACTTTTTTTCTCTTTTGGTTGGTTTACAGCGTTTATTTCTTTAATGAACTCCTCCTATGGACATGTGCTGATGTTACTTCCATAGTTATAATTATTGTTGATTCAGCAGCGAGAAGAAACAGTAATGTGCATATATACATCTTGTATAAATATGAATGTGTATGTAATTAAAATTAAAAATTAAAAATTGTGTTCACACGTTTGAAGTTTTGTATAGAAATATTGCAGTGTTAACATTTCTACGCATATGTTGCTATTGTTCATTTCCATGAGATGTCTTACATAATTTCTTTCATTGCTTTTGCGGATTCTTAATTCCAGTCTCGTCATGATTTCAGATTTGATCAACCTTCCCAGCAGCTCGCAGTGATACGTCCATGCAGTTCGCTTTCGATGCAGTATTCTGCTAAATCATAAATCAACTATTTCATAGTATGATGGTTATCTATCCACTGTTCTTTCTATTTTGGTTGGTTTTATTATGGGTTCCTCTTTACAGCGTTTAATTTTTGACTGGACATTTGTTGACGTTTCTGTTGTATTTATAATTATTATTGATGTATTAGCAAAAGGCCGAGAAGAAACAGCAATGGATGTATATGTTATTGTTATTAATTTCTCTATATTTATGATTTTATTTTCTAGATTTTCAGTAATAAATAAATTCTTATCATTTTATCAATTTTATTATTATTGTCATCCATAACCTTTTACATTTTGACTTTGTGTCCTTGTGACGTCACATTGAAAATTCAGCATTTATCGAAGATATTTATCTTAGATATACTTAAATAGATATACTTAAATTATATTTGAAGATATTTTGGAATTTTGCATTAAGGAAGACGTGTAAATAATTTATTTATTATTAAATATATAAAAATATAAATTAGTTACATGTTTTATGTTACGAACCAACTTGCAAAATTTTAATTTTTCTCATTTCTAAGAATTTCCTCAAAATATTTCTCCATCATTTATGACATTATATATATAATCACACCCATACACCCACGCACACTCACATACATACGTAGATACAACATACATACATACATACATATATATATACATATAGATGTGCTTATATATACATATATATATATGTATATGTAAACACACACACACACACACACACACACACACACACACACATATATATATATATATATATATATATATATATATATATATATATATATATATATGCTAGCAGTTAAGCCCGGTTCCACCTTGTCTGTTTGCATGATGTGGCTGTGATCGTTTTCAGTTAGGCATAATCTATAGCAGTGTTTCTCAACCATATGACTTCGTGTCCCCTGTTTCGACTGGGGTCTGCAGCAGTATCAACATTTCCTGATCCCCCGCCACTTGTCACAAAACCGCTTCAAGTGTTGTGAAGAACGAATTTGTACGTAGTCTGTTTCTGAGAGCTCTTCTATTGGATCTCTGTCTAATCAATAAAACATTGATTTAATTATGAACATAGAAAGAAATTAAACATTAATTCCTATTTTTGTAAGCAGTTGTATCTGTAAAAATTTTATTTGCAGATAGCAGAAATTGAAAGAAGTGATATGAAATGGATGTTTGTGTGTGTGTGTATGTGCGCGTCTGTGCTTCCGGCTAATTTGGCGGGAGTTTTGCAGTCAGCACGAGGTAGCTTGTGTTTATCTCTCGAGTCGAATTGTTGTTAATTTGTCTGTAATAGTAATGCACCTACAAGTCAAAATATATTCGCCTTTTAGTCCTTCGTCTGCAGCAAAACGAGCCAGGAGCCCTTCTCCGGTAAGTTGAAGAAACAATAAGAATATTTTAATGAGTTTTAGCTTCAGTTTATATTTCATATGTTACCAGACAGTGTATTTATAGTTTATAAAGTATACTAACACAGGTGCCCCCTCCTAACTTTCACAAGAATTGGTATTTTTTAATGAAATTTTCAACAAATACATTTCAGATGGTGTGGATTGAGATTATATCGCAATTTGTCGTGAAAATCATATCCGTGGCTGCGGAGAAAAGTTTCGGAAATTTTACACACACACAGACACACACACACACACACATACACACACACACACACACACGTGTAATATATATATATATATATATATATATATATATATATATATATATATATATATATATATATATATATATATATATATATATATGTGTGTGTGTGTGTGTGTGTGTATGTGTGTGTGTGTGTGTGTGTGTGTGTGTGTGTGTGTGTGTGTGTGTATAGTGTTTGAGGGAAAGTGCGAGACAGAAAATGTGGTGTGTATATGATGGGGAAAGAGAAAGAGAGATAACTGAATTTTTTTTTTTTTGTAATGAGTGAATGTATTTGTGATTGGCAGAGAAAGAGAGAGAGAGAGAGGGGGGTCATGTTTAACGTTACGGAATCGTAACATATAATTGCCAACCAAGTGTGGCGTCGCATACTGGACAGTGTTACAGGCGTTTATAGCCCCAAGAAGACATCTCTTCCAGCTGAATAACGACACACATTCTGTGTCCGATAAGTATTTGCGGGGGAGGGGAGGTCATCATTCCTATCCCTAGCCTTATGTGATGCACACGGATTCGATTTTCTTGACGGTTACCCTTCCTCAGCGTGTGTTAATCACCGGCTAGTGATGAAAATTCACCCCACTCCCGAAATACTATATGCTTTTTCCAGCGACAAACCGTCGTTTATTTCGAAAAAGGAAAATAGTTTATATTAAAACTCCGAGTAAGATGTAAACAGTAGCAATACGGAATCTTAAAATATAATTGCCAGCAAAGTGTGGCGTCCCACACTGGACAGAGCTACTGATGTTTATAGCCCCAGGAAAACATCTTTGCCTCGAAAGCGACCTGCACACGGCAGCGGCCAAGCGTTGTATCGACCACTTTTTGTGGGCCCTCTGCTGAAGCTAGGTTATAGCGGCGCTCGTACTTGTAGAACCCCCGTGTTAGCAGGGGTGGAAGCCTGATGTTTGCTATGGCGTACTTCTCAAGGCGCTATAGCAACCGTCCACGGTAAAAAACGGGACCAGCAACGTTCTACCGACTGTGCGCCTTAGACAATAGGATGGACAACACTAGCGTGTTACTATATGACGTAGAGCACTGTGAGACCACCGCTGCGGTGTCCTCCAGGAGAGATGACCTACCCTCGCAAAAAACTAATCGGACACAGAATGTGTGTCTTTTGCCAGCTGGAAGAGATGTCAGTGGCACTGTCCCGATTTTGACACCACACTTTGTTGGCGATTATATGTATATATATGTATATAGATATATATATATATGCATGTATATATGTATGTATATATATATATATATATATATATATATATATATATATATATATATATATATACACACCGGAGTAAGCACATGAAATGTGCAACAAGGTGGAAAAAAAGTACTCAAATACCAGAGGTAGAGTAATATGCTTTATTTAAAAGCAGCAGAAATATAACAAAAAAACTGTTACTCTGAGTTTCACGTTCCCGTTCATCGGACAGTTTTGTTGGAAAATTGTCCGATGAACGGGAACGTGAAACTCAGAGTAACAGTTTTTTTGTTGTATTTCTGCTGCTTTTAAATAAAGTATACATATATATATATATATATATATATATATATATATATATATATATATGTATGTATGTATGTATGTATGTTTGTATGCATCGCTGTGTTATGTCTATAAAATTTATTCCTGAGTGCAAATCTTTGTGTGTGTGTGTGTGTGTGTGTGTGTGTAAGTATGTGTGTGCGTATTTGCAATATATACTATATACAATGAAGAAACTGAGGTTATGCAACTGCACAAATATTAGAGAAAATATATAGGACGTAAGCAGGCTGAACCCCTATGACAATGTGTATATAGTTGGAGTGAATTAAAATTAATTCTGGCTAAATATCGGATTGTTAGAATGTGTTAGTCTTATAAGTAACATGTATTGCTTTTATTCAGAGCCTATTGCTCCTCTTTCGCGGTCATCATTCTGAATTATTGAAAATAAAATATCAATAAAAAATATTCCTAGATTTAATAATTTTAAAAATATCCTAAATGTCAATCAATTCATAATAAACAAATCATTTCATTTCGTTTCTTCGTACTACAATGATCGGATAGAACTTTCAGGGGTGTTGAAACAGTAGGAGAAAAACGGTGGTGTTTACATGCCCAAATGGCTTATCTTAGTCATGCTGATTGTAGAAATGCAATGATATTAATAATGATGTAATGAATGTGAAAGAAAAAGAAAACATGTGTACTACTTTTTTTGATATCATTACAGGTGAGTAGTATTTATGCAATATATAGATTACACTTCTTTTGATGATACTGGATTTTGATTGAAACTTACCAGTGCCACATATTTGATGATATGGGTAAATACAACACAAACGCCTACCGCTCTATGCAATTAATGGATATTGCACAATCTCAGCAGGAACGCTCACAGATAACTACATATTCCAGTTCTCAACACATCATTAATCTTTATGAATTTTTCTCACGATATTCTTGAAAAAATAAAAACGATGTCCCTCCAACGAAAATAGATGTAGCAACAATGATTACTACCGACACACTACGTATACGTACTAATCCGAAAGTGATAAAAATTTCGGATGAAAGATGTTATTTCGATGTGGTGACATTTATGACACAACAGCTACAATACATATGATTATATTTGACTCCAATGTAGACAAATTAGATTTGCTCGAAATAACTCCCATTGTGGAGACACACAGAGACTCATGCACGTCTCCATCAAGAAATAATAAAATAGTTACTCAACATTCAGGCTGTGGTTACTTCACAGAGAAAGTGGGCCTAACGGAATAATGATCATTCATACACAAGAAAGTATTGAAACAGCACAAATATTTGGCCAAATGTGGATGTTAGAGAAAGCGTATTAAAATTCTTATAGACTTGGCAGATAATTTCTTTGGGAATATTTGCTCAGACACAACACCGATACTAAACGAAAAAGAAGACTTCTATATAACAGTGTTGAAATGACGGTGTGCAAGAGTGCTCCCAATATGGATGCGATTACCAACATACTCTAAATTATTACATGGAAACCTTTTTGGTAATTACTCTTTCCTAACTACTTTTTCTTGAACAAAAGCTTAAACGCACTGTTGCATCTAATTTCTATGTTTGACTCAATTGCAAAGAATGGCCACTGGTTACACAACATTTAACCCGATATCTTTTGCAATCTATGTAATCACAGAGAAATTTTCTTTGGCAGGAATGAAAAAGAAACTATTGATATCAAGAGTGAACTTCGTGCCTGCAGATACGTCTCTACGCTTTACATTGAAAAGAGGTAGTTTCAATTATGCCCAAATTTTAGCTGAAAATTAACAAATCTATTGATCTGCCATGTAACGGATGAAGTATTTTTGTCAAACCCTGTATGTTGTAATCGCTAAATGTAACTTAAAGTAGAAGAAGGAATAACAAATATTTAAAATCAATACTTAATGATGCAGTGGTTGTGTTATATCCTAAGGTTAATAAAAAAATTGGTCTTGGAGAACTTTTAGATTAAACGCAAATTTAATACATCTTTCAAGATACAGTATGAAATTGAATTGTTGCATACTGTAATCTACATCATATTAGGGGAATGTTGTAAATATTTTCTGTAAACTTCAATTTATACCATATTTTATAAGTACCACTGCAACCTGTGTTGTAATTTGAAACAATGCAAATATTGTTGTACCATGCATTTTCGAAAATAATGTGAGATGTATATATTGAATCAAATCGAAATTTCCATAGCCTTATGAAATATTGTGTATTACACACAAGCATGCAGCTGCATCATAAATGAAAATAAAATATTTCGTGCTAAAACTTGTATCATAGTGTAAAATGTAAAACTCGCTTATGTACTGCAATACTATGGAATATGTCTATAAAGACTTTAAATGTAACCTGTGTAATATGATAAATCATAAAGTGCTATTGAATATGGAGCGTGTTCTCTAATGTATAATACTCTGAAATGTGTTCGTAAATGTAGCACGCAGACATATTATTTACTTTAAATTATGTTATAAAATACAAAGTTTCGATGCTTATTGATAATGTGCGCGCTGTTTGGAATTTTCTAAGAAAATAGTTTGCGTTTATCAGTAAATGATACAAAATTACAATAGTTACAGTTTAATTTTTATCATTTTAACAATTATGCTTAAAAAGGTAAGTTGTTAAAGATATTATTCTATACGTCAAAACAACTGAGAAGAAGCGATTTTACAGGACACGGTTACTACGCACCCTAGAACACATCGAGAAAGCCGACGTTATGCCAAATATCCCGTGTAACACATACGTTTCAGTCTTTGCGATATCAGAAATAGACACGTTAATAACTGAAATTATCCTTCATGACATATCTCTCCACATTACACTCATAACAACAACAACATCGGGTCCCAAATCAACTGCAAAATCCAGCCATACCGTCCCTCTAGCTGGTGTGGCAACAAATTACGTATAACGCCTTCAATATCCTGTTCACCTCTAAAGCTACTTAATACAAGTAGGCCAGCGCTTACCAAACCACTATCCTATCTGCTGCAAAGAATACATTCATGCATTGCCCAGTTTCAAGATTTCTGCAGCCGATCTTTCGGGTCTTGTACGCAGTGTATTTCCACTAAGGATGTAGAATCATATTTTAATCGATTACTTAAATACAATGGCCCTGCAGGCTGCGAACACAATTGAAGCATCTTCGCCCTCATTTTCCACCTTGCAACCAGTTCCAATTTAGACGTCTGGGTAGATGTCCTCCGTCTGTATTTATTTCTAACACACCAGTCTTACACCCACGCAGAAACACACATTAAATGCCGCGACCACCGATTTCTCTATTACACTGAAATATAGCCCGTGCGAACTTGTCCCCCGTATACACTAAATATAATATCTCATTTTGTACAGGGATATAACTGAACGTTTTGAGTAATCTTCAGTATGTCCAATTTACGAAACATAGCTAGTCTGGACCAACCAAACATTGTCTTAATGCAAACATTAGGCAACTACCGAGTTGGTTGATAACTATAGGCCCTTGCTTGCCTAAACATTATGTACAAACTGGACACAAGCTATATCGACCGATTACTCAATGATCATTGTGAACTCAACATAGTGAATGATGAACAAGCTCCTGGAAAGAAGTAAGTGTGGGGTTGTGCCGAACATATTTTGATAAAAACTGTATTACCTACAGTACAAAAAGAACAAAACAAAACAAAACAAAACAAAAAATACAAAATAGAACATCGTAGGAAACTTGTAACAGTATGCTTGGTTATAGGAAGGCATTTGTCACTATTCCCCATTCAAGGCTGAAGTGTCTACATTTGACAAAAGTGCTATCTTAATTGCCATTGAGAGGCTCACAAAGAACTGGGCAATAATTCTTACGCTTAGAACTGAGAACTGAACGATCGTCACCAATCTTATAAAAAATTCAAAAACAATATTCCACCAAGATCAACTTTCAGAAATTCTATTAATTTTGATAATAATCATTTCACTATGTCTCCTGTCTCCTGTCCCACACAAGGCATTCACAATATCGGTGATGCTGAGGAAAACATGTTATAGGAAGGTAGTGTGAATAAAGATAAAGGGAGGCAAACATATTATGCCAAACTTAGAAAAGTATGGCAGTCGGAATTCTATTGTTACAAGACGATATCCCGCAGTGCATTTAGAGTACGAGTGTGTGATTCGAATATTCGGGATACTTCATTGGGCTGTGGATGAAATCTACACTACAGACATTAAAACGCGCAAGATACTGACATCAACTGGAAATCACCCCAGGAATAGATAGTGATAATGACAGGTTCTACCTAAGAGGCGATAAAGGAGGAAGTGGTTTAAGATCAATGCAAACAATCTTCAACTGTTGTATAGGAAATAGAAATAGGAACAGAAATAGATACGTTAACTTACAACTGAAATGTGATGAGAACAATATCTTACGAGTCAGTAACGAACCCCTGAAGAAGCACATTCCTGATGACCTTCCATACAACTACAAAACAACCAGACTAACATACCTCAACGAAGACTTGAATGTTAAATGATGACCATGCATAGGTATGTTTCTCGAAAACTTGAAGAAGACAATATTAATATGAAGCGAAGCCTCTTCTGCCCTGTCCAGTTCTATTTCTCTCCCTCTCTATCTCTTTCATTATCACATGCAAGTGTACGATACCATCCGCATTCCATTTTCCCAGCTGTCTTCGAACACTGAAGATATATATTTGATGTCAGGACCTCCATCATTACCTTCAGTTTCTTTTTCAATGTTTCGGCTGAAACTGAAAATATTCGATAATATCTCAAGCACATCTATCAACAGAGCCTCGTTCCCTGTAGCTACCACACAAAAGGAAACTGTCTTCCCTATCCGATAACGACCCCCCCCCCCCAAAAAAAAAGACCAAGTTTAACACGACGAAGATAAATGAGTAGAAGGATAGGAATATGGATTCTGAAGAAAAGTGATATGTGGTTCAGTGTAAGGACACAGCAGAATGTCGCAAATAGTAAAATACGAGTACTAAACAAGTAACTTAAAATCTCATGCTAGATAGATAATGTTAATTGTTGTGGGAAATAGAAATTCATTTTATTGTAAGCAACCAACAATATTCACTACATAGTACCATGGTTGTTTTCGCTAAAAGGTGAAAATCAGCCAAGAGGGAGCAGACCAAGGTTGCAAAGAATGTTTATCACGATCAGGTGAATTTAAACATGGAAAAATATTCAAACAGAAAAAAATTCAATCAAATTCCCTCTGCTGAGCTACTTTTTAAAACTTTAGGTACCATGGAAAGTTATTTAATTTAGAACATATTTCGATTTATATATTTGCATCGAACATTATTTTACTCTATATTCCCTGTATATCAAAGCTCTAAATCTGTTTCCATATGATAAACCGTATAGGGGATTGTTACATTGTAATATCATTACCAATGTCCCTAATAGATTGGTAACGCATCTTTCCAGATTATGACAGATCAATGTGATTTAGAAGAAATATATTTTGCCCTAACCCGTATTTCCCCATGTTAAATTAACCTAAGACATAGATCAAAGGTATTCTGAAAACAATATTCTATTTTATCATTCTATTGATACTTCTCATCTGATAGCAACCAACGTCTTTCACTGAGTATTCGACTTTCAGTGGCTTAGAAGTCTAGTAACACAGGGTAATTTCGATTAGCAGTATCTTACATATAGATCTGGTGTAGCGATGAGAAAATGAAAGGGAAAACCTATTACAGAAAGAAAAGACTCATCGATGTATATATCTTATTTTAATTCATTTGAGAAATGGACACCTGAAATTCTGAACAATAACTATGAACAATGCTTTAATAGGAACTATGGTACCTGAGACATAGCTATACCCTCAGCTGATATTTCTCTTCGTCATCCACCTTCTCCTGTTTTACCACTGTTTCGTTATCGGCCAAATCTGATTTATTTCCGCTCCTCCTCCACATCATCATCATCATCATCATCACCAGTGCTACCCACTCCCAAACATCCACCTACACCCCCGCCACCACGATCACCATCACCTCCACCATGACCAACCACTATCATCATCATCATCATCATCATCATCATCATCATCATCATCATCTTGTTTTTCTTCCTATGAAAATAATTGGTTACGAGTCACTGCTGACGGGCTCGCCTACATAATTTTATACTCAATAGCATATTATGCGTGAGAAACCGGACACGTCCAACGAACCCGGACGTGTTTTGATCCATCAGACACTCGAGCACTCGAGCGGTATATCAATTTAAGCGACATAGGTTTATCATCGTTGGAGGGCCAATAACCTGTTGGAGTAAGCCTTAAGAAGAAATCCTAAATGGATCTACTAACGTTGCCGAAAGGTCTACATACCTGAAGCTGATAAAGAGAGTTAATATGAAGTGCATCTTTTTGAATCATACCCGTGACACCTAGTTATCTACATTGAGGTGTCACCAACACAGGTTTCGATTACCTTCTTCTGGTTGCATGATCTGGAGTGGTGACAAGAAATAGCGGCAAAGATAGAATCTGAGACTGGTAAATCTTTCGACCGCAGTCACAGTTAGCGACTGCAACTGTAGACTTTATGTCAGAGGGCGTTTACTTTTCCTTATCAAAGGAAACTATAAATGTATAGAAGTATATTTGGAATCCTAGGTCACCAAGTCTGTCGTCTCACAAAATGTAAACATACATACATACATACATACATACACACCGTCTGATGTTGCTTGCAGCTACATGTGTGAGCATACGGGATCTGCAGGCAACGAAGACCCAGTGCATCCTCAGGCAAAACCAGAATTGCATGAAACAGAATCGCACAAAATGAAATAATCTCTGCTATGTTAACGAATACTCCTTTGCTGACAGTCAAACCTAAAATGACTTACGTACTGAACCACAAAAGAAACGTCGCGCACATATTAAATAGAAGCTGGTTTCGCATTTGCCAGCTTTGGACGGATGTCATTTAGTCTTCTTTGGATCTCGTCCCACATTTGTCATATTATATTATAATTTATTATATTATATAATATAATATAATATAATATTATATTATATTATATTATATTACATTATATTACTATATTACATTAACGCGGCGTGCTAACAGAATGGTTAGCACGCTGGTTGAAATGCTTAACGGTATTTAGTCTGCCGTTAGGTATTGAGTTTGAATTCCGCCGAGGTCGACTTTACCTTTCCTCATTTCGGCATCAAAAAAATTAGTACCAGTTACGTACTGGGGTCGATGTAATGGACTTAGTACCTTTCCCCAAAATTTGAGGCCTTGCCTTTCCAGCAAAACGGATTTATTTAAGTTGAATAAGTGTCATACACTTATATTTATCTTATTAGATATGTTTAATTTTGGGGACACTTTATTTCAATTAAAGAGTATTATATATATGTATATATATATATATATATATATATATATATATATATATATATATATATATATATCTGTGTGTGTGTGTGTGTGTGTGTGTGTGTGTGTGTGTGTGTTTGTTTGTTTGTGTGTGAGTGTGTGTGTGTATGTGTGTATGTGTGTGTATGTATTAAAGAAAATAAAACATGATAGTTTTCAGTATGTTGGCGACAGGAACTTCTCTCACAGAGACATGGTTAAACAAAGTTGTACACCTCCTCTTTCTCACATACCCACTCTTTCGCTTTCTGTTATTATTGCTTCCACTGCCACCATCAACACTACTACTTTTTTGAAACATCATCAAATCTCCCTAAATTTCTTTGTCCCAGTTTCTCTCCCTCCAATTTTTTCTCACTTGCTCACGCCCTCACAGTCTTTATGCCTAGTATTACTCTCACCCCATTATGGATTATAGCATTAGTGTCACTGAATAGGGAGAGAGGGGGTCAAAGTGTGACACACTGACACACAAAATTAGTTATCGCATTCATTATATTAGACATACATATATTAAAATGTTGTGGTCCCTTGAACCCGAGCTATTACAATATTACATGCACACTTTATATATATATATATATATATATATATATATATATATATATATATATATATATATATATATATATATATATATATATATATATATATATATATATATATATATATATATATATATATATATGTATATATACATATATATATATATACATATATATATATATATATACATATGTATATAAGATATATATGTATATATACAATATATATATATATGTATATATATAAATATATATGTATATATGTATATATATATATATATATATATATATATATATATATATATATATATATATATATATATATATATATATATATATATATATATACATACATATACATACATACATACATATCTGTTATCTTTTACACCAGATGCTGGGACCATGCCGCGGCACCGCCTTTACTGTATCCGGCGATTCTCCCAGTATTGCATCTGGTGAAGTGATTTGCCTTGCATTTGTTTCACAATGTTTTGGCCTTACCCACGATCTTCATACACAATGCTTCATAGTAATTATTTCATTTTCATACATACATACATACATACATACATATTCATACATATTCGTACATGCATACATACTTAGGAGTGGCTGTGTGGTAAGTAGCTTGCTTACAAACCACATGGTTCCGGGTTCAGTCCCACTGCGTGGCACCCTGGGCAAGTGTCTTCTACTATAGCGTCGGCTCGACCAATGCCTTGTGAGTGGATTTGGTAAACGGAAAGTGCCTTATTTTAAAACTTCCCCTGCTCCATTATAAAAGGTGTGCTAGTAGAGAAAACACCCGAATCTATACTAGTTTGTCACTAAACCCAAAGAAATTTTATAGCTATATCATCCATGTATATTGTTTACCCATTTCCCTTTCCCTATAAAGGAAATGCTGGTGCCCTCTTAAGCTTTGAATCACTAGGTCTGATAAGATGAAACAAAAAAAAAAATCCAAATAAAATCAGTTACAGTTAAATATCTGCTTAGAATTCATTACTAGCCTGTATGATTTTTTTTTGTATTCTTCGTTTCTACTTGGAGAGTTTAAATGTAATTACAAAAATATGTCCTCCTGTTGAAATGAATTTCAGTAAATTTCTATATCTTTGTGCAGCGGAGGATTGCTCTGCATTAACTTTGGATATCCTTGTTGCTTATTTTGATGTCACCTTATTTTGGAATTGTATGGATAATACCATACTTAATTCTGTTGTCTAAACTTAAGTACCATATTCACCTTGAAAAAAAAAAATATATATATATATATATATATGAACGTATATACATACATGTACATATATATGCATATACTCATATATTGTTTGTATCACGGAAGAACGCACGCGTTACCTTTATACAGTAAGTTTTAACTATTTTTCTAACGCGACTCTCTCTATTTCTATCTCCCCCTCTCATTCTTCCCTCTACTGTTCTTCGCCTCTACCTGTCACTACTTCTCTAACTCTCTCTATCTCTTGTTACTCGTCCTCCGCCTTCCACCGTTACTACTACTATATATCTCTCTCTCTCTACCTCTCGTTGCTCACTTTTATTCTACTTCCTCCCCTCCTTTTCCCTTTGCTACTCTTTCTCTTCACACAGCGTTGTTCACGTGTGTCCGGCTGCTATTTATTTTCGTTCTTGGAATCACCAAGCTCGCACGTACTTCTTTGCCCCTCCTGTACGTGCTTCACAGCGTTCAAGACATACACACTTCACGTCTGGCTGTACAGCCTTTTTGTTTGTTTATTTCACCGTTTCGTTTTCCAGTCTTGTTTTCCGTCCGCCACTACCCTCCACGAAAACAATTTAGTTTGTGTTCGTGGGAAGAACCATTTTAACGATGCGTACTGCCTTAATTTCTTCGAAACGCCGGAGATTTAATGGTGGCAGCTGATGAAGGGGATGTTTCTATGTGGCCTGCTTGTTTGTTGCACCTTGTTTACCATTTTGTCCTTGTTCTTTTGCCACGTCATGTACCCAGTTATGTATCTATATGTACATGTAAATGAACGTATATACATACATGTACATATATATGCATATACTCATATATTGTTTATATATATATATATATATATATATATATATATATATATATATATATATATATATGTATGTATTTATATATAGGCGCAGGAGTGGCTGTGTGGGAAGTAGCTTGCTTACCCACCACATGGTTCCGGGTTCAGTCCCACTGCGTGGCATCTTGGGCAAGTGTCTTCTACTATAGCCTCAGGCCGACCAAAGCCGTGTGAGTGGATTTGGCAGACGGAAACTGAAAGAAGCCCGTCGTATATATGTATATATATATATGTATGTGTGTGTGTTTGTGTGTCTGTGTTTGTCCCCCCTAGCATTGCTTGACAACCGATGCTGGTGTGTTTATGTCCCCGTCATTTAGCGGTTCGGCAAAAGAGACCGATAGAATAAGTACTAGGCTTACAAAGAATAAGTCCCGGGGTCGATTTGTTCGACTAA
Source organism: Octopus bimaculoides (assembly GCF_046866305.1). Classification (NCBI taxonomy): domain Eukaryota; kingdom Metazoa; phylum Mollusca; class Cephalopoda; order Octopoda; family Octopodidae; genus Octopus; species Octopus bimaculoides. The sequence goes on along the minus strand of NC_142932.1, from coordinate 60,860,857 downwards.
AGGCGGTGCTCCCGCATGGCCGCAGTCAAATGACTGAAACAAGTAAAAGAGTAAAAGAGTAAAAGAGAATATATATATATATATATATATATATATATATATATATATATAAATAATAAATATATATATATATACATATATATATATACATATATATATACATATACATATATACATGTATACATACAAACACATACACACACACACACGCATTATATATATATATATATATATATATATATATATATATATATATATGCGAGTAAAAATAAATACAAAAAAAGGTGGGTTTTTTTGTATGATTGTGTATAGGGGAATATATTATTTTGTTTAAAAGAGTTCCAACACTGTCTGTTTTTTATGTTTTATTTATATTCCTGCAGAACTAATGTGGGGTATAGAATATGGAATATACAATATATAATATAATATACAATATACAATATAAAATAAAATAAACGAATGGAAATAGGCCTGAAACTCGAGTCGCCTTTATATATATATATATTTATATTTATATATTTATATATTTGATCCTTTATATTGAACACTCAATATTTCATCTACATTCAATACTTTCTGTCATGGTGCCATCCATTTTTATTTTATTTTATTTTATATTGTATATTGTATATTATATTATATATTGTATATTCCATATTCTATACCCCACATTAGTTCTGCAGGAATATAAATAAAACATAAAAAACAGACAGTGTTGGAACTCTTTTAAACAAAATAATATATATATATATATATATATATATATATATATATATATATATATATATATATATATATATACACACACATATATACATGACATGATTTAGCCGTGTACAAAGTTCACTCATACCTTGCGTACAATGACTGAACTCGAAACCTCATGATGGTAAGGCGTGCTTCTTACCCACACAACCCTCCTTGCCTCTTGTCTTCTGTTGTTTGTTTATTTCAACCATACGTAACCGTACGTATTACATTGACGCTTCATAGATTACATGCATACAAACAAACATCCATCACTTCATACATATATGTATATATATGTGTCTAAATATGTATGTGTGCAAATGCAATCTGAAAAATCTTTATAAGTGTGACTTCTTTTATCGTTCAAAAGTGTAATGGCGTAGGGAGATAAGAGAAATACAGGATATAGTCTATTAAGTATGGGTTCTTGTACGTGTTTTCTTTTGCGAAGTTCCTTGTGGAAATGGGAGGTGATGTGAGTATGAAGTTCATTACCGTCTGATTTAGAATAATCATCCTCTTTGTTTTCGTATTTGGGCGTTTTGTTTTGTTGATGACTTTTTTTTAGTTTACAACAACTTTTTTTCTGCTTTTCATTTTTTAAAAATTGTTTTTAATATTTTATATTTCAAAATTTTACATGACAAAGCAAAGGCCAAAGTTCTTCTGAGGAATACTCAATGTTTGATGAGATGGAGCCTGAAAATTAATCAAAGTTTGCGAGATGAATTCTGTTAGGGGTGTTTGTCGTGAAAAATAAAGAGTAAAGGAGATATAAATTTATCAAAAAAAGTAAAACAGTCACCAGAATATTCAAATGATTACTAACAACCATAAAATAATAACACAAAAATGCTACTTAGATGAATGAAAACTAAACTGAAAATGTGGTTTCGTGCAGTAAATGTTAGGGGATAAACAAAACTTTAATAAAGTTAAAGAAGAAACTTCTGTAGGAATCTGATGTAATTGATGGGAATAGAAATAAGAATTAATGAATTTGAAATGTTATAGAGTTGACAATAATTAAAAGTCTCCGCCAAAATGTGAGAAAATAAGAGAAAGGTCATCCATACAAATGGTATTATTTCGTATTGATGTTGTTCCTTTCTTATTTAATCTATTTTCACACTTTTTTTCACTAGAAATGTTTTGATGAATGTCTTTTAACTTTTGTGTTCCCAATTTTTGTCTCTGATGCAAGTGTCTTCCACGTCAATTAAGCTCACATGATGTGAATACCAATATTACTGTGGGTGGTAAAGTTACATATTCGACAGAATGCTCTACTCAACAGACATTAACTGTGGTATTGTGTTATGCATACATTGCAATTTAAAACACTTCTTATTGCAAGGCGACATTTAATTCATTTAATTTATAGGTGAGAGAAATAAGAATTTACATTTATCAAAATATATGGGAGGGGAAGATGAGTAGAGGCATCTTCAATTTAAGATGGAGATCACTTTTTAAGCCACACCTAGATGGGATTTTATCGGTTGCATAAGAGTATAGTGTAGCATTTTATATATTGTTAGTCCTGTTTAATTAAACGAAAGAAGTGTAGCTTTAAGACTATGACTAAACGTTTTCATAGACATATAATGACCTGGCATGGCTCAACACATAATCAACTATTATTAGTGTTTCCACTGCTAAAAGACGTACCAAGAGGCGATTGCGGATAATTTTCAACATCGCATATATATATATACGTACCCACTCGCATTCTTCATATACATGTACTTAGGCTCAATCTTTCGCATTCAACATTGTCATTTTTTGTCTGATTCTCCCCTTCAACGCAAATATACATATATTATCGAAATATATAAATACTAGAAAATATGTTCTATATTTAAGAGATGAGAAATTATTTACATTATTTAAATTTTGACAGATTTTGTCCTCATCTTTGTTAATACAACGTTTCGGTTAATATACCCTCTAGCCTTCATCAGGTGTCTTGGGGAAATTTCGAACCTAGGGTCTCCTTCCTAAGATATCTTTTCGCTGTTGTTGTTGTTGTTGTTGTTGTTGTTGTTGTTGTTATTATTATTATTATTATTATTATTATTATTATTATTATTATTATTATTATTATTATTGCTGTTGTTGTTGTTGTTGTCATTATTATTATTATTATTATTATTATTATTGTTGTTATTATTATTATCATTATTATCATTATTATTCAGTGTCACTGCCTGGAATCGAACTTGGAATCTTGGGGTTAGTAGCCCGCGCTCTTAACCACTACGCCACGGGCATATGGCTTAGTAGTTAAGAGCGCGGGCTACTAGCCCCAAGATTCCGAGTTCGATTCCAGGCAGTGACACTGAATAATAATAATAATAATAATAATAATAATAATAATAATAATAATAATAATAATAATAATAATATTAATAATAATAGCATCGCAAAAATACCTTAGGAATGAGAATCCAAGTTGGAAATTTCCCCAAAACACCTGATGAAGGCTGGAGGGTATATCAGCTGAAACGTTGTGTTAACAGTAAACAAGATGACAAAATCCATCAAAATGTAAATAATGTAAATAATGTACTAGAAAATAATCTGTAAAAGTAAAAGTACTCAGTTATATACCTTTTACTCAGTTTGATGTTGTGTTTGAGAGAAAGCCAGAACGATATATATCACTTGTACAGTGTAAAACTTTAGTTATATTAATTTACTATAGCTAGAGAAGGAAGGTGGATTTCATAAATTTAATTTAAGTGAATCTAGAAACAACAATTGTGAAATTTCGAATCGATTGACTTGTAATCATTTTTCTTCGCCTATATATTTCCTTTTCACTCGAATTGTATTGTCGTGTATTATATTATCTTGAATACCGAAACAATCAAATCGAGAACAGTTCTTTCCTTTACATATTTATCATCAGTGAATGTTAACCGAACTGTAATTTGCATAACAATGAAATATAAATTCTCTGTTGTTATTGATTTATCTGTTATTGATTGTTTTTCACGTTGTTGTAATTTCCTCTCTCAAATCTAACATGTGTGATGTATATGAAAAATATATTACTTTCGCATGCCTCTCTCGTAAAAATTATTGCTGTTTCTATTTTAGAATTATCGCTTCGCAATATTTTTACGCTTTGATTTTGATACAGTATTTTTTTTTCTCTTGAGAAATCAGATACAAAACTACATGGAAATTTATCTGAGTGACATTAATTCTTTTAATTATTAACTCTTCTCTAATAAAATTTTTAATATTTCTCTTTGTCACAGATATCTGAAACTATTTTCATTTAAGATAGTGGCTGTGAAGAATGACCTGGGTAATTAATCATAAACGTCAAAAGATTCTCACACAATCTTTCTTTTCTTTTTTCCTCACTGACATAATTATATTAATACTTTTCTCCCTACGAATAAAAAGCAATAACTGAAAGTCTTAAAGAACTCCCATTTTCCATTTGTTTATGTTAATGGATATCTTTTGTTTAGAATATGTGTCTATATTTTAGCGTGTAGTTTGATGTTGTTGGAATTAATATTGCTTTTGACCAAGAAATGCTGCCCCTTCGCAGTGACTGATACTGATAACTGATTCGAAGAAGTTCGCTTTCTATATTGAAATAATTTGGTTTTTAATCCATATAAGTTCGATGGAAATGTATTTATAAGTTTTGGGTATATTTAGTGGTTTCATATGATTATCATACACTGGTTTGAATGTGAATATCATTTCTGTTGCACATATTTTTGATTAAATTATTCAATTGATAGATTTCACTAGCAAAATCCCAACCGTTTCGTGAATACGCTATAAATTAAATTGATATATTCACTAAGTATGAGATCACATTATTTTTAACGTTATCATCGAAGAATTTATTTTTTATTTTATATAAGTAATTTCTATCGCTTGTGGTGCTGAGAAAATAATCGAAATCATGAAAAATTTCCTTTCAATTGAAATACACATCACACAGCTTTCGTTAGCGATTCACAGCGACAATAACATTTCAACGGGAAAGTTAGTTATAATATTGCATGTTTACTCTTATCTGCCGTGACAGTGACGATCTTGGACATGTTTCAGTAAGAACTAGTGCAGTCTTCAGCACAGTATAGAAAACATTATACAGTTTCGTTAAAAATGCATCCACTTTATACTTCGGAAAAACATTACGAATAATTTTGGAGGACTGTATTTTGCTTTTTGTTGCACAATGAAAATCTTTGCAAGGGAACTAAAACAAATATATAATTGATCCCTTTTTGTAACAAGAGAATTTCACATCGTAATCGACAAAATCCACCATACAAAATCGTTGGCCTTGTGCCTAAATAAGTTATTTAGAAATAACAGTGGAACAATTACTGATTTCAACCCCAAACAGTTCAGCACTCTAGAGCAGTTCTTCGAGTTCTGCAGATCACCTCGACTTTTAGAAGCGTCTATGACACACTAACGTCTCCCGGAGCGAACTCCACTTCCCCTCCATTTCGAAATATATACAATATCGATCATCATCAAAGCAGCAGAGACAGTGGCTGTTGCGATGGAGTGTTGTGTCAAAGTTTATAGAATTGAAATGTTGTGATAGCTGCAGATGACCGTTTTCTGCTATCTTTCGCTGATTAACACCTGCATCCAAAGAAATACCACATCTCTACCATCAGCCATCGCATTGCTCCCACAATTTCGGTTTCCACAATCGTGTCCTGTGCTCTGTGCATCTCAACCAAATGATATCTCGTAACATCTGCAAATTTCGACAACCCTACACGCTGATATAAATACGCGAAGGATTACATTGTCACCAACCTTTTAAATTATTAATATTTGAATAATTTTGAGTGTTGAACAAGTGTACCAACCCTGGTTCAGAAAAATCAGTAATCTGTAAAGGTGGAAAGGCTTGAAAAACAATAACTCCCGAGAATTGATGCTGTACAATGTTCTTGACAATGCTGCCCCTGTCATTCACATTCAAGAATTGTTCAACGACCAACCTTCGTCGACGCATATGAGTTGCAAGACATTTTCTTCGCTCCCTTCTCTATGATCCTATCTGCAATTGTTTCGAAATAACATTTGAGATTGACGATTTCCCCCCGTCAAAGACTGCTTAATTGGTATGATGTTTCGGTCTCAATAAGCTTGAGTTACTGAGAGCGACATGTTCAGCTTCCAGAAACAGGCTCCCGAACTACGAAACCTGTGTAATTTTAGAGTCTAGTTCGCAAATTTATAGTTTGTGTAGTCGACGATTTTAAGATATGGAAATTTATGCTATACTTTTCAACTAGACTAGGAGACACGATGCAGATTTTACATTTTTACATTCGCAAAATCGAAATATCTGCTCGTTCTCAGGTAGAGAGTTGGTAGCGTCTAATCAGGTTTAGGAGGTTTTTATACACCCTAATCTCAGCTAGAAATGCAAAATTCAAATCCTAGACGGCCCTCTGTTCACCCACTAGCATTAAAGAGCGAGACGTTTCCAGAATATCCTCCGAACGCCTGAGGAAATAAGGATGTTTCGTCCCTTTGAAGGTGTAAATAGAAAGTAGAAGTGAAGTCATTTCCTCGGGTCTGCTCACATTCAGAACCAGCACCTTATAATTTGCGTCCAAGAAAATTGCCCATACTGTGACATTCAAAGTTCTCCGACATAACACAGGAACTCCACTTCCGCATTATGGCCGACTTGGACATAAGGAGATTATGTATCCACCGAAAATGGGGATGTGAGTATATCGATCATTAACTCTTGCCTCGCTGGTTGACACCTTATCTATAAATATAGGCACTGGAGATCACTGAGCAAGAGGCCCTGCTCCCAAGGGGACACCAGTTCACATATTCGGGGTACTGCCATGTTCCACAACAACAAGAAGAAAGTGAAATGGGTAATTTATGTTACCCATGTGAAGCAACAGGTGTTTCGTCTCTCCAGCTCTTGATAATTCTTTCCACAAGCTATCCTATGCTTTTGTCTTCTAATTATACTCGTTCTGAAGTTTCGTAGTCCGTCGAGAAATATGTTTCCTATGGATTTCTATACGTCACGATATGTATGTATGTATTTATGTACATACATACATACATGCATACATAATAGATACATATATATATATAATCATCTTACATAAATCTTAACAAGATTGAATATACAACTAATTATTGTATAGTTTATGACGGTCTCAATGTATCCATTGTGATTAAAATAAGAATCTGATGTATTTCATTAATATATAAATTCTATGTCTAATTCTATATCTAATTACTTGTGACAAAATTATATCGCAAATTAAATAGTTTCCATGGAAAATATTAGTGTTTAACGAATAAACACAAATATATATTCTATTCACACCATTTGTTTAATTAGTATTCCACTAAAAGTGTAGAAAACTGAAGCGGAAATTCAACATTACAATTGCGTGGGCATGCTGATTTTAGTGAATAATATATCCCCTAAGAGCTAAATTTAATCGCGTTCATCGAAATACTGAGATTGTTCTCTGGATAAAAGTAATGCATCCTGTGATATATGTCAAATAAATCAAAGATTATGGGGAAGTATAATTTCAGAATGATAATTAGAAAGAGACACGATGTGCAGATAGTAATAAATGGAACGTTCAGTATTGTACTGAGGAAGTGTGAATGAAATACCTGTCTCAATCACAATGTAAATTCCTGAGATATTTCCAGCCAGATAATGTGTAGAGCAGTCACGCTTAATTGAAATAAAGCTTAGTATTGTGCAGTGAGATTTTAACTGCTTAACCGATTAGTGAGCATGTATATATTTGTGTATGTGTGTGTGCTTGCGTATGTGAGTGAGTGCATATGTATGCATTTGTGCGCATGGAAGTGCAGGTGCGCATATGTGTGTATTTATATATATGTATATATTCCGATTCTCCTAGCAACTTATATAATTAACGCACAAAGAAGTTACGAATATTTTATAGACAGTATGTTGAAAGTTTTTTTTCCTAATCTAGGCACAAGGCCCGAAATTTTTGGGGAATAAGCCAGCAGATTAGATCGACCTCAGTACGCAACTGATACTTAATTTATCGGCCCCGAAAGGATGGAAGGCAAAGTCGACCTCGGCGGAATTTGAACTTAAAACGTAAAGACAAGACGAAATACTACTAAGCATTTCGCCCGGCTTGGTAACGTTTCTGCAAGCTTGTCGTCTTAGTATGGTCAATGTTTTCTAGTTAAAAGGTTTTCTAGTAAAACGATTTTCTGCTCAAGGAAAAAATATGTGTTTATAATTGTCTGAAGTCATCATTAATTACTTCTCAAATCAACTAGTATTACCTCTATATCTCAAAATAGCCGTCGGAAGCATCAGATTCTTTCGACATTAAATAGGATCAGCGAACTCAGGAGTATCTAAACATAAATTTATATTTCAGATTCCCAATAAGTTTTAGATTGATAGGCTTTTGAGACTGTCTTGTTTTAATTCGTATCTGTTCCATTGTGTTAATAAAATACATGACTCTACCATTCATCTTCCCACACGGCCTCAGACTCAACACAGAGGCCTGCATCCGGTGTCTGGAAGTGGTAGTGCTACCCTAGATCAAGTGGGTGGCTGCTGGAAGACCTTATGTCTGGCAATAGGACTCTGCACTATGCCTCACAAGCAAGAGAACGCAGTCATGGCTGTTAGACAATTTCTGCGACCACATCACCTCTAACATCTTGCCATCTAACTAACCAGACTACAACCAACTTCATTATGTACGGGGTGCAGTTGAGTGAAAAACCAACAAAACTTGTAACACCAAAGATGAACTGAATGCAAGGATTATGATAGCATTCTCCAACTGATACATGGTGAATCTCTAGAAGAGCTGCAGGATATTCCGAAGTCGTCTTGAAGTATGCACTGAGAGGTGGTATCTCAGATGCTTTGATACAGTCATTACCTTTGCTGCCCGTGGAAAGCTGGACTGTTTCAAAAGCTACAAATGTTGACCTGCGAAATGTACCTGCCTTCGGCTTCACAACTGAAGTAAATAAACTTCTATACCAGCTCTTTTGCGTTAGACATAGAGAAATTGAGTCGAGTTAACTACCTCCATGTGAGGACTGCCTGTTCATGCATGCGCTTCGTGCAAATCACCAAGTAGCCATCTGGGAAAGATGTCTACAGGCCCAATCCTTTGTTCCAAGCCCCATCGACTGAGGTTGGATATTAGACAAGAAGAGTGATCTCGTCATTGTTTGGATGCGCAGCTCACCTGCACTGGATGCTGTTGTTTAGCTTTTGTTCTGCAAATGTATGCGTTCCTGCAAACTATCAACATGAAGCTGTCTCAGCAATGGCTTGAAGTGCACAGACACGAGCAAGCTACGAACAAGTGACGACGAAGCTCCTGAATTCGGCGACAGAGAGCCAGGATTAGAACTGACGGATTCTGAGGATGACCACGATGATTAGCTTCATGGTATGCAGGGCACCCATGGCAAATCCAGATCCTGACTAACCTGCAGTAATGTCAAGGAAGCGTGTTCTGTTCTTTTTACCACACTTCTGGTACAGGGAGCACGGGACTTTGCTACAGACCCCTGGGCAGAAAATCAAAACATTCGTATCCTAAGCTTTGTTTTGCCACATGTAACAGCAAACACCAGGTCATTTCCAAAAGAGGTTGCAAGACGCTTGACCTTTTCTGAGGGATTTGTACACTCGTTTTCTCTAGTCAGGAAGGAATAGAGAAATTTGATAATAGTGTCAAGAATGATATTTTTCCCGGTGCTAGGGGGTTATATTTGACTGAGAACTTCTTTCTTTATCTGCTGTCCTAGCTACACTGCTGCTTTGGCTAGAGAATCTTCAGACAGAATTGTCTCTATTTCTCGCAGCTCCTGATCCTGTCGGTGGTGGCCTTTGACAGGATCATCCATGGAAAGACTGTCTGGGTATACGAGGAGCTTGTTCTGGTCATTGTAATTACTGCTAGATGTGTGAACGATGTTATCTATGTTGTAGTCATCATGCGCAGAAGTACTTCACTATGAGTATTGGTTAAATTTCATAAATCTGCAAATAAAGAACAAAGCTACCGAGCTAAAAGAGATATCACATTTTTTTACTTTCCGCTAGCTGACATGGCTCATGGTCTAAATATTTAATCCAATAGTTTTGGGTAAATATGATGAAATTCTACCGTCATTTCTTTCTTCTTCTTTCTGCTAGTTGTAAACTTGAAAATTAAAGACAGATGATGTCATTCCATCAACGTGAAAACGCAAGTTGCCTCGTTCATATCTTGGATTTGAATTTCTATAATTTTGAATTTCTATGTATCACTTTTCATTTTGAACTCGACAGTGACAGTGTAGTTGTCGAAATATCGTTCAACGAATAAAACATCTATTGCAATCGCATCGCGCTCTTTGTATTGTCTATATATCTTTGTGAGGAGTTACGTCAAGCATTTTAAAATATTATTATTATTATTATTATTATTATTATTATTATTATTATTATTATTATTATTATTATTATTATTATTATTGAGTGAGGGAGCAGAGCATGCTACCGAGTGGCAGTGATGTACAAATGTAACAGCCCAAAATATCCATAATGACAAATCGTCCGACAAGGTTACACCAGGCACATGTATCACAACCACTTGTTAACGACATAATGAACTCACTTCATGATAAACAGAGCAAGGCCTTGCAGATAACTAGTTAAAACAATTTTATCTGACCAACAAATTTTGTTTCTCTCAAGCGTGACACACCCGTCAGATACGTACAAAAAACAAATTGGCGTATTGATATTATTGATATGATAATAATAATACTAATAGTAATAATAATAATAATAGTAATAATAATAATAATAATAATAATAATAATAATAATAATAATAATAATAATAATAATCAGGCCAGATCACCGCGCTGAATAACAAGGTGGCTGTGCTACACCGGGCTCTCCATTCAAAAAACAAATCTAATCAAATCACATCGGTGGATTAGGATAAAGGAACCTGTGAAAAATTTGAAAGAAGCGGCATTGTAACGAAAATAATCACAAAAACTAAATTTCCCTGCCGTACAAAGCACAGTTTCTCCCATGCACGATATCTCAGCGAAGTATGTGCGAAAGACACATGCGAAATCAACATCGGAAAGTTTACTAATTATAAAATATAAGTGGAACAAAACAAGCATGTAAATTGATTAATTACGCATACACTCTAATATCTATACAATCATAATATATTTTAATACCCATAGGACTACACATACTTCACAGTGTTCACACAACTACCTTAAATTTACAGGACACACATACACGCATATGAAATCTAGTGTCACAAACGAAGCAAAAAAAAAATAACAAAACAATTATTTCTTTCTTTCGGAACAATTAATAATTATAAAAAAACCCCAAACAACTAAGCCCGGAGATAAATATATCAACTAAAGGTTTTCAGGCGAATACAGATATGTTAACCTTAAGAAGCTACGTGACAAGTAATGTGTTCATTCAGAGAACTTGGAGGCGGTGTTGTCTCAAAAATTTAAACCTAAACAGACAGATCCGTCCCCTGATGATCTTCCAAGCTCGACATACCTCAACAAATGAAAATACAAACCGATCTGCAGTCACCCGGTTCAGCAAATAGCCGGGTACCCCAATGACCAACTAGAATGGGTACGAAAATCAGCTACTAGTTCAAATTGTCCCGAAACACAAGAGCTGGAAGTACCCTACCACCGGAATATTCCAACAGATGGCTATCATCGCACGTCATCAAATAACCAAGACAAAAAGAATGAAAAATGGTCTAGGCGAGATAATAAAGAAATTAATACTGAACAAACCTACCTAAACTGGAGACAGAAGCACCTTGAATAAGATCCTACATAGACAGTAACACACTTGCCAACGTCAGAAGATACATAATGGAAAAGAAATTATTAAATGAATTAGAGATTGAGCAAATTAAACGAACAGTAATGGATAAAGGGATCTAAGCTGCAGCTAAAGAATATACAACAGAGGAAATAATTATAGACCAGCCCAGGGCTGATGAAAATGCAGTAATGATACAAAGAATCAATGTAATTGATAGACAAAGTGACATACTCTCTGAAACAACCATAAATACCAAGGCAGATGAAAATCAAATAGATCAAGAAAGTCACACAGAAATTGACCCCACTGAAATACATGAGCTAAAAAATCAAATCATGATTGAATGGCTGAAAATTGTAGAAACCAGTATAAATAAACGTGACACTCTCCCAAAAATTCGCAATTATAACCACAACCTGAAAGTAATTGTTAAATCCACCCTACATTTAAGGATATAATTTCAGCTAATGATGTTGATATTACAGATCTCAATCACCTGTAACATGCATCCGCGAAAATCTCAACGATTCTATGTGGTGAAAAGATTAGAAAACGGCAACATTTCTACAAAGCGCCCACTTGGTAAGAACGTATTCAACACCAAATTTAGCTACTTAGGTCTGATATAGAATGTTTAGAAAATCTTAAGTTTGACAAGACTATCAAACCAACAAAAATCCGCAAATTAAAAAAATAATATATGAAAACCATACTTGGCATCGACACCACCATAGAAACTAACAAGCAGCAAAAGCTAGAGCTGCTAAAGCTACCCGCATAGCACCGTATGAAAAGCGCGTTAGATTCTTCAGGGACAATATGTTAAAAAATAACCCAAAATATATTTACTGGAAGATAGGGAGAATACCAGTAAGAGTAAAGTCTGTCCCGTCAAAAGAAGAGACACAGGAATTTTGAAATAAAATGTGAGCGGGATAAACACAATAAAGAGGCCCCTTAGATTGATAGAATATCTACTGACTTAGACTCCCTAAAAGTGGGAGGGTATCGAGGTAGAGGATGTAATATCAGCCCTCAAGCAAATGGAAGTCTCTGGGAAAGGTTAAAATTCCTAACCGCTGGTTAAATACCTTCCCAGAGAGTCATGAACTGCTAACAAAACTTTACAACAATGTTTTGAAACAACTGAATATGATTCTCTTGTGGTAAGTCAATGGTGTTACGTTGCTACTTACAAAAAAAAAATAAAGAAACAAATGAACCAACAATTATAGTCCCATAACTTGCTTAACAACGACGTATAAAATACTGACATCTGTCTTGACTGAATTTAACCTATAGTTTTTTAATAGTAAGTGGCATATACCCTAATGAGCAAAACGTCCTATGTCGTAAAGATCAGTTACTCATCAATAAGATGATCTTTGGAAGATTGTCACAAACGACACAGAAACTAGTCGGTAGCTTAGTTAGACCATAAAAATGCTTTTGATAGTCGACCACATAAGTGTATTTAGAAAAGTCTGGAAATGTGCAGGGTAGAGCACCTTCTTTGCGAAACTTCTAGTTTGTAAGTATGATATCATGGAGAACAACACTGATTTGAAAAGTGACAATGAATCTCTCAAAGCTGGAGACGTAAGAATTTCACGTGGCATTTTCAAGGGTGACTCTATCACCACTCCTCTTTTGTCTAGCCTTAATATCTCTCTCGAATGTGCTCGATGATGTACGATACAGCTATAAAATGTTACATAAAAATATAAACCATCTCTTTTACATGGATAAATTAAAGCTCTTTGCAAAAAAAGGATCAACAACTACAGGGCTTACTATCTATTGTTAAGCAATTCACTGATGACATCAGGATGCAATTTGGCCTCGATAAATGTGCAAAGGCTACCTTTATCAAAGGAAATATATGACAGAAATATCCAATGCTAATCTTGACCAGCAGAATGTCATAAAGGCTTTATCACCAGTGGAGAGCTACGAATACCTAGGTGTATTCGAAGGTGATTGAATCAAACATTCAATGATGAGGGGAAGGATCAGAAGCGAACGTTATCGTATGGTAAGGTCAATACTCAAGACAGAGCTGAATGCAAGAAGCAGGATTAGAGTGATCAATACTTTAGCCATACCGTTCGTGACTTACAGTTTAAGTATCATTCACTGGTTAGTTACTGAATTACGTAATCTTCACAAAAAATATGAAAATTGTTGACAATGTATAGAATGCACTACGCTAAGGTAGTTCATTCCATACATTACCAAGAAAAGAGGGTGGCCGTGGACTTTTACAATCGGAATTAACAACGAAGATGGCCCCAATTGGCCTAAACACCTAACTGAAAAACTCTGATGACTGCATGCTAAAACTTTTTCTTAAAGTATGAAAACAAGAAAGCATCTTACTCAGTAACAAATCCCAAAATTTTATAAAGGGTTTGATTGCTATCTAGCTCAGATACCAGGAAGCCCCAAACTGGCAGAAAATCAAATTATAGTACGCATAGCAACTGCCCATATTCTACGTAAAATACTGTCTATGTAATCTCAAATTTTAAAACAAGCTTATAATTTTCTTATGTTTTCTTAAACATTGTCTAGAAAAATATTATGTGCAAAACCAAATTTTTGACACCCTAGGCATAACACCAAGTTGAAATTCTAACTTGTCTCTTGAAGTCTGTGGGTGAGATTTGGAGTCACCTTGTACATATACGAAGTAAAAGTGAAGCATAATGAGATTAATAATAAATTAATGTGTTATATATATATATATATATATATATATATATATATATATATATATATATATATATATATATATATATATATATATATATATATATATATATATATATATACATATATATATATATATATATATATACATATATATATATGAAAGTATTAGGATGTACGGAATATCAGGGATGGCCATTTATGAAATTATTTTCAATCTATATATTTTAGAGCAAAACATTTTCATTTACTGCAGATTCTCTTCAACGTTCATTCTGGATAACAATTCTCCTACTCGTTGATCATTTTCCAAATGGAAATCAGTCAAGGCTCATTTTCCATTACGCATATCACGTCTACGTTTCATCAATAAACATTATATATATAGTGAAGTGTGAGTGACTTTGTTTTTGTTCGTTGCCTAATCTATTCCATGAATTATTAGAATATTAGAATTAAAGAGGTTATATTTAAAAATTGCCTTGTCATTTCTTTCCTAATTGGATAATGTCTGACACATATTCTACCAATGTAGTATTAATATTGTAACAAATTACATCATTCGTTCAGTTCATTTCACTGAAAGACGGAGTTGACGCGTTACTTATGGTTTCAGGAGTAGCCTTATGTCCGAATTGATGCCTGCCAAATTATGTCTGCTATCCTTCCATAATCGTACCTATGCCGACACGCGTACACGAAACTACAAACCACTTCAGTACAACACTTCACTATTTTACAAATGCATTTTATATACCATTCTTTCCTAATTGTCATGTTGTTTCTGCATAGCCTCATCAATACACATGTACATAAACACCTATACACAAACATATGCAAATCAATGCATGAAAATTACGTCAAAGTTTCGAGAAAATCCACCGACAATGCACGAAGATCGCTACAAAATTATTAAAAATGCCTCCCTTTTCACACTTAGTGGCGAATTTTGCAATAAGCGTTAACGGATATTTTTCTTTAAGTTATATGAAATCATATAAAATCGGATGCTTGTGCATGCACATATACACATATAAACAGATAAACACCACAAACACACACGCAATTTCGCACACATATATAATAAGGCAATAAGCTCTCGATATAATTTTTCTCGTTAATTTCTTAGAAAAAAAAAAATTATGAAATACATATCTATACACATTGCAGAAAGCAACATCGCTGATATAATCATTTCGAGAGTTGCGCAATAATATTTTCTAGCATACGCAAAACTAGGACAGTGAAAGGATTATAAGATGTGGGCGGGATCTAATAATCCTGACATTGAAATGTGTAAGAAAATTCAGATTTCTCGTATATGATTTGAAAATACAACTAAAATTGTACAATGCAAAAAAGAAAGTGAAAATATATAAGAATTCTGATTACGGTAGAACACTAGGTAACAAGATCTTTTCAGGCCCCAAAAGTTTCATATTAAACGGCTATCTATTGTCTGTCTGTCTAATTGCGTGTTTTATTGTCGGTCTGTATGTCTGTCAGTCTCACTTTCTCTTTCTCTCTCTCTTTATCTCACTGTGTATATGTGTGTCTGTGAGTGTATTTATATACGTATATCTACTATGCATATGTAAACAGACAGAGGCTGTTAATCTATTATTCAGAAAGTATATACATACATGCATACATACATACATATGTATATGTATGTATATATATATGTATGTATGTATATATGTATGTATATATATATATATATATATATATATATATATATATATATATATATATATATATATATATATATATATATATTTGTGTGTGTGTGTGTGTGTGTATGTGTCTGTCCATGTGACAGTGTTTGTAGCCCACTACTGCTCGACAATCGTTGTTGGTGTGTTTACTCCCTTTATTTTAACGGTTTTGCAAAGCGAGCAGTAAAATAATTAACAGGCTTAAAGGAAAAGTAAAAAAGGACTGGGGTCGAGTAATTCGACTCAAAATTCTTCAAGGTGTTGCCTCAACATGGGGATATCCAATATGTTTTTAGTTATGCCATTATAATTTTTTTTAAATTCCCTATTTAGACACGTTTAAGATTTTATCTCAAGATATTGGACATATGCTATGATATAATCTGAGTATATCAAAAGTTCCAAAAAAGGGGCTGCGTAAATTTTAAAATACGTTTGTGTTCTCTTCTTTTCTGTACCAACTCCTCCCTTAGAACCAGCCCTGAATCGAATCCACGGTTTATTGTGAATTTGGTACTTACATGGTTGTTTTACCTCAATTTGAACCCTATAATATTGTAGCTGTCCATTTATGGCTTTCTACATGTTGATGTAACTAGATTCAAATAAATATTATAACTAAATTATATATATATCTTTATATCTTTAAAGATATGTGACATTTATTCGGTAGCCATGATAAAACTCCGAATTTCGGATAACTGAAGAGATGGTGGCGTGGGCTTCCACCCCAGCATCCGAAATTCGGAGTTTTATAATGGCTACCGAATAAGTGTCACAAAGTGTTACAGATAAATTCCTCTATTTACATAATATCAAGGTCTCTTTCTTTCTTTTGTTGTCCTTCCTATCAATATATATAAGAGAAATATGTTACAAAAAGAAAATAGAAACCTCACGTGGAAATGTAAGGGGAAAGTAAGAAGAAAAATAAGCGAAAATGCACATTGGAAATCAGGAAAAGTAAAGGCTTTTTATGAAAAGTAACGATAGATATATACAATTAGATAAACTGAGGTAGGAATAAAGGTAATAAAAGTCATTATTGTGAATTGTTAAAGAGATTCAAAAGCATGCTGCTTTCGTAAAATTATTAATAATTGCTTTGAATGCACACCGATTACTGAACGGTGTCAGTTCTACTGGTCCCTGAGTAAAAAGATTATGTGAAGGGAGGTAAGTAGTTCTGGATTTGGTGCAATTAGGGTATATCTAGATCTGTAATGTGAATGGTGTATGGGATATATGGGGGTTAGTGGTATTAATTGAAAAGTTAGTAGTGTTCTGTATTATGTTATGTGTTCACATGGAGTTGTAGGAGAGATTTATCGATGGAAGTTCCCTCTTTATTCATTCTTTGTTGTATTGAGGTGTTCTGTGATCATTGATAGATGGGAAACATTAGGAAATTAGGATTAACATTTCTCGCACACTTTTCTGTGTATTCACTGACCTATATCTGTCTGTATTGTGGGTGGCGGATTTTTTCTTTGTGGAGAGTGTTTCTTCGACGGAGTGATATTCCTGTTTGGTCAATATAATTATAGATGTTTTGGATCGTTGTATTCTTTGGATTCTTTGCCATCAAATTTGATTGCAAAGAAATCAGATTTGATGGCAAAGAATCGAAACTAGTTCGAAAGCATCTATATCACCATACTCTAAGCATGTAATGGCATAGATTAGATATTCCGAGGCACAGATGAAATTTGATTTAACCTTAAATATTTCAGCCTGTTTAAAGTGGAACTCTGAAGCCTCCAAAAGATGGGTGCATGTACCACAATTAGGTCGACCACATTTTTTCACTTTTCGTTCTGTTGTTAATGGATATAGTCTTGCGCTGTTTAATATTTTTTCAATGATTTCGGTTGCATTTTGCCTTTGATAATTTTGTGTGAGCCTAAAATTTTCTTCATTGTGAGGATGGGTAGATTTTGGATGATAATGTTAAAGGCTTCGTTGTTTCTAGGGTTGTGTGTGGAGATGTATGGGAGTATTTTTAAGTCTGGTTTCGTATTTAGGTTGACTTCCCTTAATGTTCGTATATCTATTTCTTTAGGTCGTTTAATGCCATCATTTATTAATGATATTGGGTAATGTCCTTTGATTAGTATTGATCTAAGTTCAAGGAGTCTTCGTTCGCGAGTATAGGTGTCGGAAACTATGGTACATAGTTTCGCTAGATTATAAGGAATATTAATGTTTGTGTGGTATGAGTTGAATAATAGGTATTCTTTAGAATATTGAATGTATGTTTCGATGTGGTTATCGATTACTTTCTATCTATCTATCTATCTATCTATCTATCTATCTATATGTCTGTCTGCCGGACTGTCTGTCTGTCTGTCTGTCTGTCTGTCTATCTATCTATCTATCTATCTATCTATCTATCTATCTATCTATCTATCTATCTATCTGTCTATATGTGTGTGTGTGTGTGTGTGTGTGTGTGTGTGCGTATAAAATTAACAGAATGTGATAAAAAGCCTAGTCTGTGAAAGATTTCAAAACATTTATAAATAGAAGGTCTTACAGCTGTTTCCGGGATATATATGCCTTCATCGGAGACAGCGTGCGAAAATGGTTAAGCAATAGTTATTCTGGATAAGATATGAAATACAGAGTTCAGTGGAAGAATGAATATATACATATACATATATATATACATATACATGCATTCATACATACATACATACATACATACATACATACATATATGCATACGTACATACATACATACAATTACCTACAGTTATATATACATGCAGCTAATATAATATTTGGAAATTAAACAGCATCCAGAACAATAAGAACTTTACGAATTTCATACAGCGGTTCCTCTATTAATACATATTCTGAGTTATCATTGTCACTATTATAAGGCAACATTTTTCCGTCTCAAATTTCTACGTCTCAAATTTCTAACTTGTAAAAGTATAAATATCGTGTCATACGGTATAATAGATTTAAACACTGTTTCCCGAATAATATTTTCTCAATTACTATATTTCTGTAATAGATTATTTATATTCAACGACTATTTATTCCATGTTTATTATTTCTTACATTATTTCAACAAACGTATACATTTAAAATATACATGCATATATAAAATGTGTGTATTGAAAAATTCCTTTTCGAAAGGCATTTAAAATTACAACTGATGGCTTATTCAAACAAAGCTATTGAATGAGCCATGAAGAAAATGATTGTATCAGAGTTAACCTATTTTTATAGCGAATGTGACTGCCTTTTTATGTCTATCATCTGCAAATGCTGCGTTGGTATCTTTAAAATTCATTTAAAACAGCACCGTCTCCTTGCATAAACACAAGCGTGCACATACATACACATTCACACTCATATAGATGCGTGTATATGTATGTATATATATATATATATATATATATATATATATATATATATATATATATATATATATATATAACCAATGTTAATTCTCTAAATGAAGTATTAACAGTAACTGCACGATAAAGTGAAGTGTATTGCCACTTAAGTGTCGCTGACCCCTAGGGGTGGATGTTACTGTTGCTTTAGCCCCAGGAGGACATCATATATCTCTCATCGAAGTTCGGTAGCTATCGGACGCTGACGAAGGGAAACAACCCTGAAACCCGGGTCCGTTCGTGCTACGATCACGATGAGAGGGATAACTTCCCTTGGCAAAACAAACAGGACACAGTAGTGTGTCGATAAGCCAGCTGGAGGAGATGTCCTCCTGGGGCTAAAGCAACAGTAACATCCACCCCTAGGGGTCAGCCACACTTATTTGGCAATACACTTCACTTTATCGTGCAGTTACTGTTAATACTTCATTTAGAGAATTAACATTGCTTGTTTTCACTTTTTCGATATCAGTGAAGAATTTCACTGGAAAAATATACATAAGGTTGCCAAGAATTTATATCTGTCATCGAAGGTCGGTAGCTATCGGACGCTGACGAAGGGAAATAACCCTGAAACCCAGGTCCGTTCGTGCTACGATCACGATGACAGGGATAACTTCCCTTGGCAAAACAAACAGGACACAGTAGTGTGTCGATAAGCCAGCTGGAAGAGATGTCCTCCTGGGGCTAAAGCAACAGTAACATCCACCCCTAGGGGTCAGCGACACTTAAGTGGCAATACACTTCACTTTATCGTGCAGTTACTGTTAATACTTCATTTAGAGAATTAACATTGCTTGTTTTCACTTTTTCGATATCAGTGAAGAATTTCACTGGAAAAATATACATAAGGTTGCCAAGAATGTATATCTCTCATCGAAGGTCGGTAGCTATCGGACGCTGACGAAGGGAAATAACCCTGAAACCCGGGTCCGTTCGTGCTACGATCACGATGAGAAGGATAACTTCCCTTGGCAAAACAAAAAGGACACAGTAGTGTGTCGATAAGCCAGCTGGAGGAGATGTCCTCCTGGGGCTAAAGCAACAGTAACATCCACCCCTAGGGGTCAGCCACACTAAAGTGGCAATACACTTCACTTTATATATATATATATATATATATATATATATATATATATATATATATATATATATATATATATATATATATATATATGTATATATATATGTGTGTGTGTGTGTGTGTGTGTGTATTCGTTCGCTCCTTTGCGCCACATGGGCTCAACTCCCCACCCTCCCTCCTACCACCCCTACTCCTTCTCTCCTCTTTCTTACTCTCTCTCACTCTCTTCTCTCGTACTCCCCTCTCTTCTCTCGTACTCCCCCCTCTCTCACTCTTACTCTCTACACTCTTACTCTCTCACCCTTACTCTCTCACTCTCACTCTTACTCTCTCACCCTTACTCTCTCACTCTCACTCTCTTCTCTGTTTCCCTCTCTCTCACTGTCGTCTCTCTCACTCTTTTTCTCTTCCTCTCTTTCTCTCCCCATACCCACCTTCCCCCTCTCTCACATCCACCTTCCCTCTCTTATACCCACACTCTCTCCTCTCTTATACCCACACTCTCTCCTCTCTTCCTCTCTTTCTCTCCTCTCCCATACACACCCTCCCCCTCTCTTACATCCACCTCCCCCTTCTCCCCCCATCGTCAACACCCCCTCATAAGCTCATCCCTCCACACCCCAACACACTCCTACTCTACCTTCCCACTCCACCCCATCCAATTCCTTACACCCACCACCCACCCCTACCCAAATACCCCACCCCTATCTCTACCCACCCTCAGCCTAACCCACACTCCACCCATGCCTTCCCCACCTCCCAACACCCTCACATCACATCACACCAATACCCTCGCATCACACCACGCACACACTACAACTGACTAACTCCTTTCTCCCCTCCCCATTTTCACACTACATACGTCAAGATCACCAGCATTCTATCTCCCACACACAGCCCCTTGTTCTTCGATCACCGTTTGTTATCTCCCCCTTTTCTTAGCTCTCCTGAAAAAAGAATTTCTAACTTCCGGTCAGCCATTATTAGCCATTATTATGATTGACCGTTGACTGAACATTATTTAATTTTTTTCCTCCATGTTTTTCTCCTTGTCTCCGTATTCTTTCTGTTGAAGAGCGTAGCTCGAAACGTCAAAGACTTTCCGTATTCCTGAGCGTCATACTAATACATCCTTTTGTTATTTACACCACCTGTCCTCGTCTGTTGTTGTTTTTTCGTACATTCTCCCATATATTTATATATATATATATATATATATATATATATATATATATATATATATATATATATATATATATTGGAACGGTCATTTTTTTCTTTATAAATAAACACACGCACTATATATTTTTTGTCCACTCGTGTAGTACAGTTGTTATTTTATTATTTTAACTCATGTCCACTGTGACCACTTCAGTGTGTGTATTTATTTGGTATAAAAAAAGATTACCATCCCGAAATACAGAAAATCTTCTTTCAACACACGATTTCACATCAGGTATCTTTCAAAACGAATTGAAAAGCACACAGGCACATGTATATATATTACACACACAGACAGATATATCTGTGTCTGACCGTTTATGCAGCGTGTGTATTCTATATACATATATTCCCGTGTGTACTGGTACACAGGCATATATTCATTTATATACACAAGTCAGAAAATTATTCAGAATATTATTTAATTGCCCGATATCAATGTTTTTCACATCACTCGACAGAAATTCCCAAATAAGGACATTCTGAATGCAGAAAATAAATAAATAAAAAAAAAATGAAAAATAAAATAAATGAATAACTGTTGGGAATATATTTTTCTATCTAACGATCGAGAACATCATACAGTCCTGTTTTTATTTCTTTCTTCTCTATATCGTATACAGTTAGTCAGCCTACAGTCATCGACTTCCAAAGTTTTTCTTTGTTTTCTTGTTTATTTGTCTTTGTAAATCTATGTATTCTGTGGATCATCGTGGAAAGTGGACAAGATTTTTCTGCTGGAAGTAGAGTACCTGGTTTCTGTTGGCACGGGTGAAGACGCTACAAAAGTCTTTCACCAGTCGGACAGCCATCTGACAGTCATGAGGTAATATATATACTGTGTGATGTTATTCTCTCTCTCTCTCTCTCTCTCTCTCTCTCTCTCTCTTGCTGATTATCACAAAGATCTCTCTCTCTCTCTTTGTCTCCCTCTTACTCTCTGAACTAGGAACTTCTGCTCTGTTTCTTTCCAGTTCCCGTGTATTTTGAATACAAGTATCATTTGTAGGTATGTTTTTATTGTATTTTTGTATATTGTAGCGCTTGTCTAAATGCTGAAGTATCTGCGAAGGAAATGACGCGGGCTTAGTTCCAGTATGGTCGTATTCTCCTTATGGATCATAAAGGCTTAACATTCTAGCCTGCTGTCCCACTGATATACCGTACGCCATACTCCTTCGATTTACTGCCAAACATGTCACTTTTTCCACTTAGTCGTGCCATATTTGTTTGAAAGACAAGGTATGAAAATAAGCCTGCTTCTGTATTTATAAAACTCTTGGAAGACAAGTCAGTGCCCCATGTTTTTTAACTGATCATTCGACATGCATGAACGACTAATCCCAAACAGTCGGGACTCACATTCATCCTTTCGATCACTGAATACAGAGTGACTTGCGAAATCTCCATTAGCATGATTTCGCTAGTCACCCTCTAACCCTTGTATGCCAACCCGTTACTAGGTTACATATTCATAGCTGAGTGGGCTTGAGCAACGTGAAATGAACCCAACGAACAGATGCTCGGCAAATTAGAACCATGATCCCGAGATCGCAAGCTCCCTAATCCCTAGGCCACACGCCTGTACACAACATTAGATGGTCAAGGTCTCTCTTGAGTTACTCCGCCCTTTGACAATTTTACTTTTCGTCCCGCAGGATTTCCAATAATCAGATGAGATTGATCTCCAGCTCTACTGGTAACATGTAACTCAGTACAACCTGTTACACAATCGGATCATCTATCTTACACAGAAATGCCAAACACCAGGAAACCTCAGACCAGCAAAACATTATCATGAGACTGCCCACATTCCAACTAAAGCACTATCAGCTGGAAAAAAATTAAAAATGTATAAGCACACGAATTCTATATCTTTGCTAAACATGATAACATAGTAAAATGTCCAATTTGCTGTTACATGAGATCCCTGAGTGAGAATTGTGACAGCTTAATTAAAACAAAGGAGCAATAACGTAAATGATAATAACGATCTTCTAAAATCTCTCTGACTAAAAAACTGTTTTAAGGAACGGATGCGACGAAGTTCTACAGGCGAATTGGCAAAAAGGAGAGTTAAAGAAGAAATCAAATAAGATTGAGGAAGTGTAAATGTCCCGGGAGAAGATATCAAGCAACGAAAAAGAGTTAATGCTGAAGATGGCAGGTTAGAAAGTGAGGAAGAGAGATTGATTGAAGTTAAAGTGCAGTAGTGACAGTCAATAGGGAGAGAAGTGTTAAGGTTTGCTTTTAGAAAGTCTTGTAAATCTTTTCTATTCTAGGCACAGAGTCCGAGATTTTGGGGGAGGGTGTTAGTCGATTAGGTCGATCCCAGTACGCAACTCGTTCTTAATTTATCGACTCCGAAAGGATGAAAGGCAAAGTCGACCTCGGCGGAATTTGAACTCAGAATGTAATGACAGACGAAATACCGCTAAGTATTTCGCCCAGCGCGCTAACGTTTCTGGCAGCTTGCCGCCTTAGAAAGTCTCATCAATGGACAACCACTGGACTGGGCCAGATCCCAAATTTCTGGCTAAAGTGTTTGGCAGAAGTACGTGAAAATCTAGCTAAATCTCTAACTGATAATATTCCAAACTCAATGTAAATACCTGCCTGGCTGACTGAAGGAACTACCTACCTCCTAACAAAAAGTTGATGATAAAACATACGCGAAGAATTATACGATCCAAAACTGTTTGAAAGGAATGACGAAGAACTAGAAGGGTTGCTAACAAATTTAGACGTGTTTGGCAATGACATCGGGATGTATCTTGGCCTTCATTTTTGTGCTAAAGGATTTTTTGTAAGAGATAATCTAAAACAGACAACGTGTATTAAATTAAGTATCGATAGTACTATCATGGAACTTGATCCACAAGAAACTCATAAAATACTAGGGTATAAATGAAGGAGATGACATAGACTATGAAGGGAGAAATAAGGGAATACTATAGGAAACTAAGGTTTGTAATGAAGGCTGAACTCAACTCTAAAGAATTTATTACACTGGCAATTTCAGTCGTCCATCACACTTTTGATATTATTAAATGGAATCCTATCTCAAAGATTATATTGTAAAGTACCACCCACATGTTTAGAAAAATCCTTTCGATTTAAGTGTTTGCGCGGTGTTGTATTATATGAATGTATTTCTGTGCAGTGTTATATGAATGTATTTCTCTGAAACTTCACTTGCACCAGGCCACTGAATGTGCACCAGGAAGTGATTGCATAAAACGGTTGCATTAACAATATAAACAACAACAACAACAACAACAACAGTTTTTGTAGATTGGGCAACTGTTTTATCAAAGCTGAACAGAACTGGTAAGGAATTCAATATGACTGGTGGACGCCTCCTAAGGGCAGGAGTGGCAAGGGAACTGGCAGAGAAAATGGAATGCTCCCACATTGCTATAGAGAAGATTCTTCCCTCGATGGGAAAGGTTCAGAAGTATGGAGCAAGGGTTCCGCATGCTTTAAGTGACAACAGCAAAAAATCAACGAGCCACAATCTCCGCTGGTTTGCTTGCTCGTCACCGCTCAACTCATGGACACAAGCAACGATTTATTTACCGAATCGTTACTGGCGACGGAAAATGGTGCCTGTGCATCAATATGAAGCAATGTAAGGAATGGCTTAGCTTCAGTAAACAAGCGACACCGCGCGTGAAACTAGATTTTCATCCGGGTAAAACGGTGTTGTGCGTATGGTGAGACTGAAATGGGATTATCCATTACGAATTGCTTGAATGGAACGAAACGGTCAACGCGGAACTCTATATGGAACGACTCAACACGGCTATTCAAGAGAAAAGACCTAATCGGCAGCATGGAGTTCTTCTGCCGCATGACAATACCCGGCCTCATATCGCCAATATGACCAAGGAAGCCATTCAAACGTTTGGCTGAGAAGTGCTGCCACACCCGCCATGTTCTCCTGATTTTGCACCAACGGATTTCCCCCTCAATCGATCTCTTTCAAATGCTATGCGCGGGGTTTCGTTCGATACTGATGCAGAAGTGAGAGCTTGGTTGGATCAGTTTTTCGAGTCGAAATTCGGCGATTTCTACCAACGAGGTTTTGAAAATCTTGTTGAACGTTGGGAAGAAGTTGTAAACAACAAGGGTGAATACATTATTTACATTCGATGGATATTTGTCCTCGTCTTGTTTGCTATTAACCCAACGTTTCGGCTGATATACCCTCCAGGCTTCTTCAGGTGTCTTGGGGAAATCTCGAACCTGGGTTCTCATTCCTAAGGTATTTTTTGATATTATTATTATTATTATTACTATAATAATAATAATAATTATTATTATTATTATCATTATTATTATTATTATCGTCATTGTTATTATTATTATTATTGTTCAGGTCACTGCTTGGAATCGAACTCAGAATATTGGGGTTAGTAGCCCGCGTTCTCAAACACTACGCCATATGCCAGTGGGGTGAATACATCATTGATTAATTAGTTGTAATTTTTTATTAAACCTTTTAAAAACTTAAATTTAAAAAAAACGACAGGATCTTAGTTGCAAACACAATACATACGTAGAAAGTAAGGTGGAAAAGAGTTGATATTAGTTAATACTAGTAGAAGACAGTGTGGAGGTAGCTGTAGAAGATACAGACCCCTATGTAGGTAATAGTGAAGAAAGTTTATTAATAGCTGCTAGAGTCATAGCAAGACATAGGAAAACAAAAAGATCAAAGTATGTATGTGTGGGGGAGATGAAAAATATGAGGGCCTGTGTGTTTGTATGTATGTAAGTGACCCCGTGCGTACATTATGTGGATTGATATGCGTTGGATTGATATGCGTTACGTGTACTTGTATGCATATGTGTTTACATATGGACGAGTGTGCGTATGTGTGCGCTTATCCTGTTTGCGTGCAAACGCATTGGCCTGGGTGCGTGTGTATGTGCATTAGTAACGTTGTATATATATATATATATATATATATATATATATATATATATAATTACATAATTATGTATAAATATATGTGGGTCCGCGTGGATGTATATTTTATGTTATTGTATAGCAGCATTCTTTTTGCACAAATCCTATCCGAGTCAATACGATATAATATTCTGCACACTTCCCGTTATGTTGTTGTTGGCACTCCGTCGCTTACGACGTCGAGGGTTCCAGTTGATACGATCAACGGAACAGCCTGCTCGTGAAATTAACGTGCAAATGGTTGAGCACTCCACAGACACGTGTACCCTTAACGTAGTTCTTGGGGATATTCAGCGTGACACAGTGTGACAAGGCGGACCCTTTGAATTATAGGCACAGAGAGAAAGTTGTGGTGAAAGAGTACAGCAGGGTTCGCCACCATCCCCTGCCGGTGCCTCGTGGAGCCTTTAGGTGTTTTCGCTCAATAAGCACTCACAACGCCCGGTCTGGGAATAGAAACCGCGATCCTATGACCGCGAGTCCGCTTTCCTGCGCATCCAACGCTTCCCGTTATAAAATGGCATATATATCATATTAGTTTTACACACTATTTCTTATTAGGATTACGTAGTATATATAACTTGCTAAAGAACATATTCTTGTTTCAGTACTCGATTTCTTGATAGTTGATAGTTGATAGTTTTTATTTATTTATTTTTTGGTTTCCAAAACGAATAGTGAAGTTGTAGATCGATTCCTCTCTAACTTGCACAATTAGGAAGAAAAAGAGGCGTTCTTATAATTCATAACATTCTTAAGTTTTGCATGTCACAGTCACCCAACAACTCAGCAGTCTTTTATTTGTAACCACCCATCTTTCCTAGTCTATTCTTGCAGGTATATTTATATCACGTTTATCATTTTTGGATTAAATTTCTCAGGCAGTCCCTTATGCCTAAACCAGTTGCTCAATTGATTTTCCTTTCCGAGTTAAAATATATGTGCATATATCCATTAGTGATCAAAAAGAAAATCGGGCGTACCTTTGCAAAAAGGTAGCAAGAATATTAGAAGCTAGCAAAAATATTTTCCTTCGCCTAAAATATCAAACACGTGAACAGGTTCACTTGCTACTATGTCAGTACTGTTTGTCGGTTACACATTTCCGATATTTTTTTTTTTCCGTATTTAAGCTCGATCAGTTGTTAATTCTAATTATGTTAGCATGACTAATATTAAGGTATTTCTAAAAGCAAAAGATTTCTTGAATATTATTGTTTTATTGATCTACAACGTTACTAAGTGCTAGCAAGGTCAATGTGAAAATATGCATGTCACATGATTGGATTTATGTTGCTATTTTAAGTCCCTTTAGCTGACACTTGTGTTTACTCCAATGAATACAAAAGCTATTTAGTACATTGTATTAGAATGGATAACATGATATTGGGTTGAATTGTTAATTTTGCACATTAATTTAGTTGAAAAAGTGAGTAAAATATAAATAATCAATCAAATCAATACGAACAAAACAATTGTAAGTTTTCTTTGATGTTCTTTTTATGTAGTTCGCGTATGTTATTCCACAATATATAAATATGCATATATTTATACATATATATTCATGTAGGCACATGCATTTATATGTGCGTGTGTGTTTATACATAAATATACACACATAGGCATATGTGTGTGTATTTACATATATACAAATTCGCATATATGCTTATATACAAATTTTAATATTTGCCTCTGTAACTCCTATAGCAAAGGGCTAAATCAGTGTTAGAAAGGCAAGGAAATAAACAGAATAGAATGTATTGATCTTCACAAAGCCTCTTTCTTCCGCTTTACGCTCCTGCAATGATGAGATAAAAGTAGAACTATGTTAACATCTGTTTTAATTTAGAATTTCCTTTTCTCAAACAAATTACATTACAAAAATAAATGCATTATAAGGAATGGAGTAGTAGAGAATTTTTACAACTTTCCATAAATCTAATAATATTGTATAAGAAATTATTGATAAAAATGCACATTAACATACATTAATATGTGGCACAGCAATTTAATATTTTTCTTTTATGAAAGCTAATTTTAATATATAAGGATGAAAAAGATGCTAAAGAAAACTACAGTAGGGAAATTGATTATTGATAATGTTTGTATTAAAATAAAGCGACGGACGTATATACATGTTAAATCGGTGAAAATCCATATTTTGGTTATCAGAAAGAAAGAGAAGAAAATGAAAGTGTTCATTCTTACCACAGCTACTGAAAACTACATGTAAACACGCGCGCATGTATGTGTGTGTATATGCTTATAATTATGTATGTGAAAGTGGACAATGTGCAGACCTATATGAGATCTCTACAATGCCAACTTTTACACAATCTATCCGTGTCACATGATGAATATGATATTTTCTATCCCATCAGTATGACTCTGATTAATAGAGGAGCAAGATCTTTATAATCTCAAAGATTTTCAAAGGTATTATGTCTGTGGATGCATTGGAATTCATCCGCTCTATGACTTGGAATACAGTCACGCTATTTCCGGGCTCACCATAATAATAAAATGGTATATTATGCAAAATTACTCCACATATTCTTATTTGAAACTGCACCAATGTTTTAAATATAATAAAAGATGTTGTGTAATTGTTTTGCAAAATAATTAAAGTCTTCAATGTGTAATTTAAGAAAATAATCGAACGCAAATCCAATTATTCAACACAAAATCTTGAATGTGAGGACACGGTATTTTACTGCTGATTTAGAGCAGTTTCTTTTGTTTATTCTTACATTAATTCTTCTTTCACGACCTGTGAACATCCTACATTTATATGTTCCAAGTTACGCTTCGCTCAGCTCCTTTATTAAAATTTCTTTCGAATATGTCAGCTACGAAGTTAGTGAATTTTACAGAGAGGGGCAATAATCAATAAATAAAGTCATGTTGATATCTTGGGATTTATACGGATCTATATTAATCTTTATTAATTAGTTATGCTGGACATTTATCTTACAACATCACGTACTTGTCAAAGTTAATTTTAAACGGCACATTTACGAGGCTGCATTTTAATTAAAATATATATACTAAACGCATCTGAATAAGAATTTGCTTTAAAATAGCTTCTTGCAGTGAAGCATAAACAATGTTGGACAGAATATTTAACATATTTTATTTCCTTCAAGATCATACTAAAGAAGTATAAAAGTATGTTCTTTTCAATAGATACATCATGATTTATATTTATTATACCATAATGGTTCTAGAATCTGCAGCAGCACAACTGATCCCAAAGTATGCATTCTAAAATAAGACTCTTACAGAAAACATGACATACTCGTAAATGGTATTCTTTTTATTTTGTTACATACTTCAGCCCAAAGGCTGTGGCCATGATCGAGCACCAGCAGTGTAAACAGCTTTTCAGAAGCCAGTCTAATACGACTGGTTTTTGGTGAAAGAGGGAGTTCGACGCAGATGCCCTCTTTTGAGTTTCTTGCCGTGATATAGGTTCATCTGGGACGTTGGTTGGCTAGAGATCAACTTTTTCCTTGAAGACATCTATCATCACTTAATGACGATTGCTCAGATGTTTTGGGAAGGCATTAAGTAGCTGTGGGTCGTTGAATCCCAAGCTACTGTAGTATATGTTCCTCAATCTAGACGGGATAGATTGTACATTTGGAGCAGTACAATGATGTCCAGTTCGGGGTTCAGTATAGCTCTTGATATAAAGGTTTAGTAAAATCTCCTAGATGATCTTCTCATATGTGTACCATTGCAAACCTCTCCCGTATTCGCTCCGAGAAGTAGAGTCGTATTTATTTTGGTCTCTCGCATTAACTGTTCCATTGCTACAATCTTCTCTTCCCGAACTTGCAAACCTCTAAATCATCTACCCAAACCTGTGAATGAAGCTCGGAAAACATTCAACAGAGAAGTAGTTCCGTGAACACATTTTCAAATATTACGAATGACCATAATCTTACGCATCGAAACGTCACCAATGGAATTGTCTTTGAACAGTTGAAGTAGAATTAGAAACGGAAAATGCCCTGACTCAGTAATAATTAAGAATTCCTTCAGCTATATTGAAACTATTGTTCTACGTCAAGACTACAAGATATTCTGATCTGTGCTCCATTTACATGCTGTTGCGGCAATGTATTTAGCTCTTCCCATACTAGATATCATGAAGCAGAAAACTATGTTGGCCATGGTATATCACAGAAATTCACGAGCAAAAGAGAAGTCAGAAACTCTACCAATATTGTTCAGCCAACTCATGCTACTGCAGAAAAATTGAATAGCACCATTAGTACTATCAAGTACTTTCAAATAAGTGTCTGGTCTTGCCAGCAAGTGACTACTGTCATACTAGTCACATATATTCCTTTGGTTAGAAGTCAATCAGCTTCAGGTTATGACAAGTGTATGTGTTTCGAAAGAGTTTGTCTTAAGACATTTAAAAGTGACGGAAAGTTGTAGGAAACAATATGACAAATTCATTATTGAGAACATGAGTGTGAACTCCAGATTATGGGACCCTTCTGATTAAATATCACGTGTTTCTTGAAACTGCTGAAACTAACGAAACCCATCACGATGCATAAACATCCGTTACTCATGACCACTATTTTCTACAGTAATCGCTGAGAATCCAAAAATTTAGATTGTAGACGATATAGTACAGCAAATGACAAAGAAACTAGTGATAAAGAATACGGCCATAAATCCTGGCTAATCATTCAAAGACAACGTTAAGTGTTGGTAGTAGATACTAACAATATTATCTGACTTCTAATACCACAATGGTAACTCCGTGGAACTAAATATAACGGAGAAAATTTACGATTCATATCCCAGACACTTCCACTTTAGAGCCGCACAGTCATTAAGTACATACGTACACGTTGGACAAAGCGAAAACCAGATGAAATGAGTATTGTTACACTCACAACATTCAATAAGGACGTAACCTCTGCAAAGGTATCCACTAGGTTAATATGAAACAAACAATGAGGGAAGTTGACATGCTATCAGAAGTACACGGGCGTAAGAATACTGATTCATATATGATTTGTTTAGTAGCATCTGCATTACAAAGCTATTCTTCAATACACATATCAATATATTGCTACAAGATTTGCAAACCACCTGTGGTATCTATGCAATTCCTATCAGACATGATTGCAATTCGGTCAATCTGAGGAACAAAGCATCGTGCAATTAGCGATATATGAGGTTTGACAGATATATCATCTCAACACTGATGACACTCAGATAAGTAAGCGACCAAACACAAATAGTAAGTAACGCGTTTTTCAGTTCATTCTTTGTTTTGCTCTGAATCACAAGTATTATTCATCAAAAGTAGCAATTTTTTCTTTTTTGCAAACACCTGGCAGGAAAAAAGGAGTGGATTCCAAAGTTGTATTCATTTAGGAGCGCAGTGAATGATTGTGTATACAGAGGTGGGATTATTCCAAACCAAGGAAAAGCGGTTCTTTAGTTTTTACTTTTATCAAAATAAGTATGGGGAGATACTAACAATCACTACAAAAACTGCACCTACAATTATTATTGTATGCTGGACTTTTGCTTTGTATTTGTCAAAGTTGACTCCGAGTCTCATCCAGATACCTCAAGAGACAACAAGTTAGAAGTTCAATTTGGTATTACGCCTAGAGTGTCATATATTTCGATTTGCACAGTATTGTTCTAGAGAATGTTTAAGGAATCATTATAAGTTTGTTTTAAAATTTGAGATCACATAGACAGTATTTTACGGAGGATATGGGCAGTTCCCTTGAGCACTATCTTTTGAATTTCTGGCATATGAGGGTTTCCTGGTATCTCAGCTAGGTAGGAATCAGCCCCTTTTGCTATAATTCCTAGAGCACCTGTTATTATTATTATTATTATTATTATTATTCAGTAGTTTTATTTTTATAACGTACTTTCACTTCACTACCGAGCGCAGCTCTGTGCGCCTTGGGTATGTGCTGTGGTTTGCTGTGGTGCTCTTATGTTTACTGTATTGAAAGTGTTTTGCGTAGAATGTGTGCAGTACCCAGTAGTGCAATTTTCTGTATGTTATATATATTTGTAAGTCCTGGTGTTTTTGTTATGTATTTGTCTGAATATTTTTTTATTATACCTAAGGCACCTACTATGATAGGAATTGTTTCTGTTTTTAGATTCCACATTCGAGTTATCTCTATTTCCAGGTCTTTGTATTTTGAAAGTTTTTCCATTTCTTTTAGAGAAACGTTGTCATCTGCTGGTATTGAAACATCAATTAGAAGGCATTTTTTTATTATTATTATTATTATTATTATTATTATTATCATCATTATTATTATTATTATTATTATGTATTTTTTTCTTCTTTCTTCAAATTTTCTTCCATTACTCGCCGAGGGTTTTTCGTACATCTAGGGCAGAGAAGCTCATTGTATGCATTCCCAGTTTACACACGCAAATTCACAGGTAAAATATGTATGTAAAAACATAATAAATAAATAAATTCATGAGTGGATGTTGTTGTCACAGCGATGATGCTCTTCTCAGTACGAGTCGTTCAGTTAAACGATTTTCTGCACTTCCTGTAGGGATGGTAGGCCTGGTATCATTTTTAAATAGGTTTCAGTACCTTTTTGTATCATTCCTAGAGATGTTACAATCACGGTAGTCGCATTGAGATGCCACATTTTTTCAGTTTCTATCTTGTCAAATTCTTTCGACGCTATATTATGATCGCAAGGAATACCCATGTCAATTAATAAACACTTCTTTGTCTGTTCTTTTATAATAGTATCCGGTTTATTAGCTTTTATAGTTTTGTCGGTATGTACATGGAAGTCCCAGAGAATCGAGACATTTTGTCCCTCAGTCACAGCTTCAGGATGGTGTTTATACCATTTTTTAGCGGTTTTGATTTTATGATGCCGACATATTGACCAGTGTAAATATTGACCGACTCTGTCATATCTTGCTTTATATTCTACAGGTGCTAAGACTCTACACCCTGCGATTAGGTGGTCTATAGTTTCAATCTCTTCGTTACAGAATCGGCATTTTGGGTCAGCTCCATTTCTTATCCCATTGTCTTGGTAGTGTCGGGTTAATAAGCTTTGGTCTAGAGCAGCTAATATGAAACCTTCACTCTCTGCTTTTAGTCCTGAGCGTCGAAACAATTGATGCGTGTGTCTTCATCATTGCCCTTACCATTCTTTTCTGACATTTCCTTCATCATTGAACATTTAATTCCATCACCTGCAAATAACCCTAGGTATTTGAGGCTCTCCTCTGGTTCAAACTCCTTTGTAACATTCTGCAGGTCAAGTTTAACGTAGGATGTTTCAATCATTTTCCCCTCTGATAAAGATAGCTTTTGTACATTTACCTGTGTCACATTCCATCTTAATGTCATCACTCATCTATTTTACATCTGCTAGTAAGTTCTATAATTGTTCGTCATATTTTGCAAAGAGCTTTAAACCGACCATCTAAAAGAAATGATCTATATATTTCTCAAGAAATGTATAGCCACTTTGTACTTCATCGGGCAGTTCCCAAAGAGGTTTTAAGGCTAGATAACAGAGGAGTGCTAACAGAGAGTCACCCTAGAAAATGCCACAGGAAATGCCTACTACCCCAGCATTCACAGATTTATTCTCATAATTGAAAGTCAATGTATTATCACATGATCTCATACTTAGTTATAAATTTTCAAACATTTCTTGTCCAGCTATGTAATATATACTACTACTACTACTACTACTACTACTACTACTACTGCTACTACTACTACTACTACTACTACTACTACTACTACTACTACTACTACTACTACTACTACTACTACTATTGCTGTTGTATGAAAACTCAGCTTATTTTGATGGGTATAATGGAAAGTATCAGCTATCCACAGCCAGGAGACTAAGGTTACACTAGTTTACTAGAAATGCATGCAGTACCCTGCAATTGATTTTTGCAGTTATATGCAATACTGATTTTTTGTAGATGTTCTACCTTCACACTTGCACCGATCATTTACAGCCGTGTTGATAGTTGAGTGCTGATAATTCCAAGTATACCAACTACTATTGGTATCATGTCCACTCTCTTGAGCACAACCTTTGTGTTTCCCTCTTCAAATAGTCATATTTGTTTAATTTTTCTTCTTTTACATTGATCCTATTGTCACCATGGCATAATACGTCGATTATCATATATGCTCTTTCATTTTTATTCACCATAACAATTTCCGGTTTCCGACTTCTGGTCGGGTGATCACACTGGAACATTGCATCACACAGTATTTTGCAATTCTCATTTTCGCTGTCTCCTACTGGAGTTTTATCTTACCGCATCTTTGCTCTTTGTGGGCTGTGAATTCCACAGAGCTCCCAAAGGAACATTCTTGCCACATAGTCATGGCATCTTGTGCATTCGCGTTCTGCCAATTTCGAGCATTCGCTAACAATGTGCCATTCCGTTTCGCCACTCTCAACACACATTATGCATTTGTGGCTATCAGTAGTGTTGTCTAATCTGCATTTCATATAGTTGGTCCTTTACACTTGTTCCTGACCTGCACATATTCCTGAACAATTATTCCTGACCTGCATTATTATCACTATTATTATGACTACTACTACTACTACTACTACTACTACTACTACTACTACTACTACTACTACTACTACTACTACTACAGCATACCATTGAATATTTAAACTTTTCTTTTCTGAGGAAGTAAACAATCTTCAATAGTTGAAGACTCTTAGCAGATTAAATGAAAAAACTTGTACTAACCCTTCAAATGTTTGGTTCTGTTGTAGTTTAGAAATAAGTAGATATTGATATGTGATATGACCGAAATAGCAGAAGTGTGAAGTAAATCGTTTTAAGAAATTTTAATTCATTTATATGGAAGATATTGTTTTAGCACACATTCAATAATTACATTACACTTTAAAACTATTTCCTAGGAAATCCACTGTTACGACTCAAAATTGTAAGAAATTCTCATATATTTCTAGTGGTAGAGATTTGATGCTGTAGATCGCTTTTGGATGATATATATCTTTCAGGTATAGAAATATGTGAAATAAATTTAGTGTACTCGCATCGCAAATAGATTTCATATATTCAAGTTACAAGAATTATGAATGGCATTGATATATCAGTAAATAGATATTGAAATTCAAAAATAGAATACTTTGAAATCTTACAGATCTATATCAAAATTTATCGTAAACATAATTAAAAAAAAACATTCGACAATGTTAAGTTACGTATATGGTAATGAATAATTGTATTACTATTCTCTAAGACATTTTCCTCTTTCTATTCCGAACTGAATAGCCGCATGTCAGGAAGCTACATGTTTTATTATTGTTTGTTGTGGCGGTGTTTACGAAGGCTGTGGGAAAGGTGAATTTGGTGACGTAGTGTCAGTGTTCATTCATCGACTGACACTATGTATGTTCAAATTTGTTCTAACGCTAAAAATGTATATTTGTGTGTATATGCGCTTGTGCGTATGATCAAATACTAGGAAATGAGGGCTACATAAATCAAAATATATACAGAAATTATTTGAGAAATTATGGTATGATTTAAGGGAAGTTGGGAAGATACTTCTAGCATATAAATCAAGTAGCCAATCTGAAACAGAAATCGAGATTACACTCTGGGAGCAAAATTCTCATACATGCGTGTGTGGCGAACAATTGACTTACAGAAAATCTTGTTGAATTTTCTTATAAATTGGTCTTCCTGTGTAATGTATTAAACTTTGTTTGCAGTGTGTAAATGTTCGTTAATTAAGAAAATGACATTTAAGTTACTTATTCAATATTTGCACACAACTAAGATATTCAAACTTGTTTTAGTTCTCAGTTGAAGAAGAATGTTATAATTGCATTGAAATTGTATAGACACATTCGTGCTAAGAATGTGTTGTTGTAATATATGAGTGATATATAGCTTATTCTATCTTTAAAATGTGTTCTAGTTAATTGTATATTTACGCAAAATAATAGAAATTACTCTATCGCACAAGAAACTGATTATAAATGTATAATAATTTTACTGGCATAGATATCCTTTCATCCTTGTATTCTTTCATTTCATTTGGATTGTCATTTAGTGAGATACGTAATATATCTGACACTGCTGCTTTGGCGTTATATTACAGATACGTAAGCAAGCAACTAATATATGTGTGTATGCATCTGTGTGTGTGGGGGGGAGGCTGAGTTTTTGTGTGTGTTTGTGCCTGCATGCATGTGCGTGTGTGAGTGAGTGTGTGTGTATTCAAACAATGTGTATGTCTGTGAGGAGCAAACGGCGGATTTAAACTAAGTGTCCGTCAATTAATCCTCTGAGTGTACTGGTAAAATTCTGTGATTTATTCCGATAAATTTATTTCGATAGGAACCGACAATTTATGAATTAAACTGGTGTTTTTTCGGAAAAAAATATATATGACCATTATATATTGTTTATTGCTTTCCTTCTAGTGAGCAGGCATATATATATATGTATATATATATATATATATATATATATATATATATATATATATATATATATATATATATATATATATATATATATATATGTGTGTATATATAAATGTATATACATCTATGTATATATATATATATATATATATATATATATATATATTAGAAATATGTTACACAAACAAAATAGACACTACACGTGGAAATGTAAGGGGAAAGTAAGCAGAAAAATAAGCGAAAATGAACATTGGAAATAAAAAAAATAGTTAAGGCTTTTTATGAAATGTAACGATAGGTATATACAATTAGATGAACTGCGGTAGGAATAAAGGTTATAAAAGTCATTATTGTGAGTTGTTACAGAGATTTAAAAGCATATCGGTTTCGTAATATTACTAGTCATTGCTTTGAGTGTACACCGAATTCTGAACGGTGTCAAGTCTATTAGTCCCTTAGTAAAAAGATTATGTGTAAGGGAGGTAAGTAGTTCTGGATTTAGTGCAATTTAGGGTAGATCTGGATTTGTAATGTGAATGGTGTATGGAATGTATGGGGGGGTTAGTGATATTAAATGGAAGATTAGTAGTGTTCTATATTATGTTATGTGTTCATATTTAGTTGAGGGAGATATTTATTAATGAAAATTGACTCTTTATTCATTCTTTGTTGTGTTAATATGTTCTGTGAACATTGATAGAAGGGAAAAATTAGGAAATTAGGATTAAGATTCATCGCACACCTTTCTATGTGTACTCTGACCTGTATCTGTCTGTAATGTGTGTGGCGGATTTGTTCTTTGTGGACAGTAGTTCTTCTACGGAGTGATATTCCTCTTTGGCCAATATAGTTATTAATGCACCCTAAGCAAGTAATGGCATAGATTAGATTTTCCGAGGCACAAGTGAAATTTGATTTAATCTTAAATATTTCACCTTGTTTAAAATGGAACTCCGAACCCTCCAAAAGGTGGTGGCAAGTCCAACAGTTAGGTCGACCACATTTTTTTTACTTTTGGTTCTGTTGTTAATGGATACAGCCTTGCGCTGGTTAATATTTTTTCAGTGATTTAGGTTGTATTTTACTTTTGGTAATTTTTTGTGAGTCTTAAATTTTGTTCATTGTTTTATCTCTTGTGAGGATGGGAAGATTTTGGATGATAATGTCAAAGGCTTCGTTGTTTCTAGTGTTATGCGTGGAGATGTATGGGAGTATTTTTAAGTCTGGTTTAGTATTTCGGTTGACTTCCCTTAATGTTTGTATGTCTATTTCCTTAGCTCGTTTGATTCCATTATTTATTGGGTAATTTCTTTTGAGTAGTATTGATCTGAGTTCAAGGAGCCTTCGTTCACGAGTATAGGAGTTCGAAACTATGCTACAGATTCTTTTCGCTTGATTTTAAGGTATATTAATTTTTATGTGTTTGGAGTGGCATGAGTTGAATAATAGGTATTGTTTAGAATCTGTAGGTTTATAGAAGATGTCTGTTTCTATGTGGTTATTAACAATTTTAATTAGGATGTCAAAGAAAAGGGAGTTGTTTATTGTTGTGTTCCATAGTGAATTGTATGCTGCTATTAATATTGTTAAGCATTATTTTGAAATCAAGGAGTTTGTCCAAAGTATAAAGCAATCGTCCAAATACCTCTTTCAGTTCTTCTTTGAATAGCAATGAAAAAAGTTGCCATATTTTTGTAATGATGTTTGATATATTTTAAGTTCTAGGTAACCCATTACAAGGTTCGCAATCACTTGAGCAGCTCCGGTTTCCAATGCAATTCCACATTTTTGTCGATAGTAAGCTGTATCGAAGATGAAATAATTGTTCAATAGGATGAATTTGAGTGCTGCGATTATGAATTTGTGGTCGATGCACCCTGAGCTCTTTTGTGGGTATTTTTCTAGCCAGAAGGTGATCACTTCTATACCATAATCGTGTGGGATATTGTTGTACAAATTCACCCCATCGAATGATACTAACACGGTTCCTTCACTTATTGTCTTCGGGAGGTGGTTTAGCATGTCTAAGTCATCTCTGATGAAGCTTTTCATATATTTTAGAAACGGTTTGAGTAAGATGTCGAGGAAGTTGCTCAAACGGTGGGTTTCACAAGCAGGGCCAGCGATGATGGGTCTCAGTTTGCGGTCAGTAGGGGGTGGAACATTAATGCATAGGCCTGGAAAAACTTTGCAAACTTTATAAATATGTGGATTTTTGTGTATTTTAGGTAATCCGTAGAATAGACTAGGTCTGTATTTAAAATTGGATAAATAGTCAATTTCATGTTTAGTTAAACCCTTTCCATGTATTTGAAGTACAGAAGATAAGTCTTTAAGAGTCTTCTGTGGATTGTATTGTACTATCATCTCATAGTACATGGAGAGTATTAACATTTTGTAGTACTCTGTGTCCATCACCACTACCGCACTTCCTTTGTCGGCTTATTTAACAGCGAGGTTTAAATCATTTCTTAACTCAATTAGGTCTTTCCATTCATTTACATTAAGGTTGGATTTAATGCGTTTCTTTTGTAGGGTATTAAAAGGAAAACTGGTAATGTGTTCACAAAAATCATAAAGTGCTTTATTTCTGCCCTTTGTAGGACAGTATTCACTATTGTTTTTTTACTATTGACTCATCTTCGCTGGTGTAGTTGTGAAGTGCTTCTGTTAGGCGTAATTTTCGGCAGAAATCCATAGTTTTATCCTTAATTTCATTTGGGTTCAATCTGCGAGGGGTTGGAGTAAACTTTAAACTTCTTGCTAGAATACTAGTTAGTATAGCACTTAGGATTTTCTTTGATAAGTTAATTAATTTCGGTTGTTCTTGTACATTTAGTTCCATTTCGCATCTCTGTTTCTCTGATTTTAGTCTAAAAAATGGTTGTAGTAGGTGGATTGTTGTGGAAATCTGTATTGTGTTTGGTTTGCTGAGGAGAAAATGGGTGTAAAGTGTGTCCGTGGTAGTATGTTGGTGGTGGAGTGGCTGTGGAAAGGGCTAGATTATGGTTGTAGTGAGAGTTGTTATATTATTTATGGTTGATGTGGTTTGGATTAAATTTATTTTTAATATTGTAATGTGGGTGGAGGGAGAAGTTATGTTGTCTAGTTAGGTTGTGTCTTGTTGAATTATTAAAGTAACCATGTTTGGTAGGAATTGGTTCCCAAAAGTTTAGGTTAGTCTGGAGGTTTCGATGAAACCTTTGATTTGTATATAGGATGCTATGAGGATTACGTCCAGATTTTCTATTGTGGGCTGAATTCCTGGTTGTTGTTTGTAAGTTATTTTTGGATGTAAGAGAGGTTAGGTCGGTGGAGTTGTGTCCCCTTGACTGTCTGTGGTTTGTGTTATATAAGCGTGGGTTCATTTCTGTGTATGTTTTTGGTTTATTTTTCTTCAAGAAGGGGTTCTCCGATGCGTATTCTATGTTGCATTGTGTTTCGTAGTTAATTAAGAAATTGACTTGTTTTTCCCAGCGTTGTAGAGAACTTGTTTCTTCAGCTTCGCAAGCTGTTTTCCACAGTTTAAAGACACTTTCCAAGCGTTGACCATCTGCAAGTTTCTTTAATTCGTTGTAGATTTCCTCATGTATGTTTTAAAATTTTATATATATACATTATATACATAATACATACATACATACATGCGTACATAGGATGGGCAAAATGTAGCTAGGCATTAAAAATTATATATAAGTCATGACAAAAACATTTTTTCGACAACACTAATGGGATTTTTTAAAATTATTTATTTTCTTATATCTTATTTTCCTGATCACCGGTTGTTTGACTGCTTAGGAAGGAGCTAACATAGCACCACGCTATCAAGTATGGAATTACATTGATTTTGTTCAGAGATGGTGGGGTGCACGTACAGGTAAGCATGCAACACTATGGACAGGTAAACATGCAACACTACGTCTGCAGTCCGCAAAAGTTTTCCCGTCAAGCGGCTGGTGAAAGTAGACTAACAAGACACACAACACATACGGTGTTGCATAAAGAATAGAATTTTCGATCGTGGAAACCCTATTAGGTGCAGGAGCTAAAACCTTATGTGACGACGCGGACCTCCGAGATGTCCAGATCTCACTCCATGTGATTTGTAACTTAGGGTTTACACAAAAGAGGAGGTGTACAAGACAAGACCTCACACACTAAAGGGTTAGAAGGCGGGGATTCAAGAGGCTGTTAATGATATCCCAGACCACGTCCTTCAGTAGGTTTTTCATTCATTCCCTGATCACTTGAGGAATTTGGTTGAGGCCACCGGTGCTCACGTTCAAATATGAAAATTTACATCTGTAATAAAGAACATGTACCATTTACTTAAATAAATTTGTGGAACGAATTCTGTTACCAATATTAATGCCTACTTTTCATCCACCCCGTATATATATATATATATATATATATATATATATATATATACATACACATATCTAAGGATTTCGTAATGACATAAAAAAAAACAAGGCTGTGTATAATATAGAACATTTATAAATAGAAGTTCTTACAGCTGTTTCCAGGATATTTATTATATCCCTTCATCGGAGACAGTATAAGAGAATGGTTAAGCAATAGTTAGTTTACATAAGATAGGAAATGTAGGGATATTGTATTTGTAAATCCATTGTTTAGGCAAAATGGTATGCATATAAGATTCCAATACCTTATGAGTAAAATCCAATAGTCATTAATATTGTTCTTTGCATTTGTAAAACCAATATTAAGATTCCAATTCCCTATGAGAAAAATCCAACAGTCTTTGAAATTGGTCATTCCAAATACAGGGTTTATACACAGTGATACTGAATTAAAGGTTCTGTTTAAAGTGACCTAAAACAGGAAGTGAGGAATAAAGGAAGAGAAAAAAAAGGAAGAAGAAAATAATAAAAGGAAGAAAGAAAAGAAAGGAAAAAAGGAATACAAAAATAGAGATGAGGGAAACTACAAGAATGGTCAGTGAATATAACAAGAAGGTAGGAACGGGAGGATAACGGTGAAAGAGAAAAAAGATATTAGAGTGTAGAAAGATAGAGGGAATGGTGGGGTTATACAGAGATTAATGATAGAATGATATTTATGTTGTCAAGGGAAGTTAGAGCCTAGTATTTTAAAGAAGGATTCAGCTAAGTTCTTTACATTAAGTGAGAAAGGAGGTGTGTACCACGGAATAGAGCGTCCACCACTTTATTTAGGGGGTTTAGGAGTCGTGTTACCTAAGTTTTTAGGTAAAGGAATGCTATCTATATTTTTGGGGAAGGTATGCAGGTGGCAAGGCCTGCTATTGTTAGCAGTTTAGTTGTTTTCTCTTTTGACCTAGTGTTAAATGAATGTGTGTGGAGTCTAGGTTGTCTAGGTGGAAGATCTTCAAGGGTTTCATCCACGATTGTGTGTTGTTGATTGCGATTGTTATGGTTGGTGCGTGTTTGGATGTGCATTGTTTGAGCCTGGTGTTATGTATGTATTCTATTTGTTGGAAAAATCCGCTAGCGGCGTGTGCTTGATTATAGTATGGTGCGTGATTATAGAAAATTTCTTCAGTGGAAGAGAGGTCGGTTATGCTTGTTGAAATGCTCTTGTTTATGTTATTGAAGGTGGATTTGTGGTGGTTGGAATGGATGTCAAGGTGTTTAAGGTATTACTTAGGTTTGTGGTAAGGGGAGTATTGGGAGGTTGATAAGTTTAAAGTTGCGTCAAGGAAGTTAGCAGTTTTGGGAGTGTTTTCGAATGTGATAGATAGGTTTAGGTTAGAGAAAAATTTATGTAGATCTTTTCTAGTTCTTTCTAAGGAGGATTTAATTATGCTTTTAGTAACTAACAAAGCGTCGTCCCTGTATAGGCCTCGCTTGATGTTAGGAAAGTGTATATGTAGCTGGTGTAGTATATATAGTCCAACCAAGTCAGTGACCTGACCTGAATCAGATGAGCCTATGTTTCTGTCGAATACAATATCCCAACATTCACTCTTTATTTCCTATCTTATGTAAACTAACTATTCTCTCTTAACTATTCTCCCACACCGTCTCCGATGAAGGGATATAATAAATATCCTGGAAACAGCTGTAAGACCTTCTATTTATAAATGTTCTATATTATACACAGCCTTGATTTTTATCTCATTACGAAATCCTTATATTCACACGCTGATATATGATCTACGTTCGACCCCTTATTCACATAATCACCGAACCTGGAGCTTGACTATGGTCTATCCACAGCACTTAGCATTACCTGAAATCTCTGGGTCTAATGGATACCACTTTCACTCATGACCTATATACATACATACATACATACATACATACATACGTATATATATATATATATATATATATATATATATATATATATATATATATATATATATATATATATATATATATATATATAGATAGATAGATAGATAGATAGATAGATAGATAGATAGATAGATAGATAGATAGATAGATAGATAGATAGATAGATGAGCAAATATAGTGACAAGCAAATTAGGCAAGTCGACTTATACAGAATATAGGATACATTTAATAGAGAAAATGTACATGTATATCCACATAAAATAGTCCGACCTACAGCATATAAATGATATCAGGTGTTATATGGGTAGAGATTTACGAGTCCAGGAACTATTGCTGGAGGTTTGGTGGTCCGGAATAATGATAGTTATTTGGAGCCATTGTCTGGTAACACTGCCTTCGTCTGCAGGGAAGTACTTTACATTAGAGAAATTTACATTTGTGGTGTTAACAGGATGGAATTTAACAAGGGAACTGGTGGTGTTTAATTCTGGGAGAATAAAACAGATATCAGATTTAGTGTGTATATGGAGACTAGTGATATTAGTATAAGTGGAAGGTAGAAGGAAGGGGTAAGGGTGGTTTGCGCAGTGTGTGAATGATTTCTGATAGTTTCTAT
The DNA here is from genome assembly GCF_046866305.1 of Octopus bimaculoides. NCBI lineage: Eukaryota > Metazoa > Mollusca > Cephalopoda > Octopoda > Octopodidae > Octopus > Octopus bimaculoides. The sequence goes on along the minus strand of NC_142932.1, from coordinate 60,816,662 downwards.
GAAGGCTATAGAGTTAAAGGTCGAGATAGGGAAAAGAGCTTGTTATTAGAGGAAATGAGTTAACTGGATTAGTAGCAAAGATGGGAGGTTATGAGGTAGTCAAAAGTAGTTGTTAAAGGGACAAAGGAATTGGGTTGTTATTGTGGTAAAGGGAGGAGTATGAAATTGAATAGTGTGGTGTAGGTATGGAAGAGCTAGAGGTAGAGCGGTGAAAAGGACGGGGTGTTGTTAAATACTAATTGAGGTTGGGGAGGATGGGGAGGCTTTGAAGATTTGGAAGAAATTTGAGATGTGTGTATTGGAACAAACAAAATTATTTAGTAGGTTGTAAGGCAGACTTTGATTTAGATTCAAGCTTTTTGCCTTCTCTCCACATCTCGCTGTTTCTTTTATTATATCACTATTCATTTCTCCTTGTCATAGAAATCCGCCTCATTTGCCTTGTCTTTCATTTCTCCTCAAATTTTGTTCCTGAAACCTACGCCACTTATATGGTCCTTCCTCTCCCTTGCGATTGATCTAATTCTTCCTCCTCTCTTCTTTCACATTTAACAGCTCTTGCACTACTATATAAACTGCTTTTGCCAACATTCTCCTGAGGAAAGAAGCTGGCGTTACGGTAATGTAGCTTTCACATTCCCTCTGCAAATTAACTCCGGGCTTCGTGAAACAGCTGTATAATTAAAAAATTATGTATTCTTAAGAATTATGTATTTTTGTTGTCTACGTAAATGTATTTTTGTGTGGCTTATCCACATATGTAGAAATATGTGTCTATGCATGTATACACACACAAACACACACACACACACATACACACACATGTGCTTTCTGAATAAATGTATATGTATGTATGTATATATATATATACATAAACGCATATGTAAATTAAGGATTTCCTCAAAACAAAGCATGTGAGACTGTTTATAGTCTCAGCATTTGTATAGTTTTTTTAAGAAATGGTATTATTAGTTACATAATGCCAATAACATACGTAAGACTTAATGTGAAATCGTCAGACATGTATGTGTTAGACATTACATTGCTGGATTGATCAGATCACAGTATTTACTAATCTGAAGGTGGCGTGCGACTGTTACAGAAATGTTAATGAAAAAATGACATATGGATGTTAGAGTGAGAAAATTAATACATAAGAGAATATGGCGAGATAACTAGTAGAAGGAATATGCTTGGAATGTTTATGAAATAGATGTGACTATTTCGTATATGAGAGTTTTATTGTTTCTTCTTATCCATTGTATTCCTTTGATGTTTCTTATGCTTACAAACATCAGAAGAAGAAGCGTACACTTGTTGGGTACATTATTTTGTACTGTAGGATGTATTTGTTGTCTTACAGAACATTCTTTTATAGAACAGATAGTCAACCTATATTGGTAGGTTCTTACACTCATGGTAACACACACGCACACACATACATGTATATATATATATATATATATATATATATATATATATATATATATATATATATATATATATATATATACTTCCAAGTGAACAAGTATGCATATATCATGATGCATTTATGGAATAATTTTGAAAAGTTTCAGTTTGGATGACGGGCAATTATCACAAACGTTCGTTATCGGTAGCTATTACACGGATTTGTTTTAAAAATAAGGGTAAAGTTCAATCAGAATATTTGGAAATGTACCAAATGTCTTTGCAAATATGTGCATTATTGTTTATGTTGCGTTTCTAAATTCCTTCATTGATGCCGCTGCTAGGAGAAAACACATTGGTAGTTTTCGGCAAAACAACCTCGCTCCTATATGGGCGTATTGACAATTATATTAGGCCTTTACCTTTGTTATAATAATTTATTCGACTAACAGAATAAAAGTGTTCATACTCTAAGCGATATTCTCAAGTAAAAAAACAATAAGTAGTTTAGAATGATAATAGTCTATTGCAATTATAATCTAAGCTGGTAAGGTTGATCAATACAACGTACATAACAATATCTACGACAGGCGAACGGACTTATTGCCATAAAATATGATATCCATCTTTGATCCAAATGAATGCTCCTTAAAGATCGTTCCATCCATTGATCGACCGATCCATCCATCCATCCATCCATCCATCCATCTATCCATCCATCCATCTCTCTGTCTCTTTCTCTCTGTCTATCTGTCTCTATCTCTCTATCTGTCTATCCACTTATCTGTATAACTATTTATCCATTTATCTATTTTTCTTTCTTCTTTCGTAGCTGCTAAGACCTATCTTTCCCTCCTGCCTCCGTTTATCTCTTTCTCTCACTTTCGCTGATTTCCCCTCTAGTACTTGATATTTTATTCATCGGAATTATAATTGGTCTTATGTCATTCCAATTATCTACGTACATCTGGTCGTCAACCCTAAAACCTTCAAACTCCTGATTTTACACACATTATTTACATTACTTTTTCTCTCATCAAAATATCTCTGTCTACAAATCATTCCCATCATTTTTTTATCTTTGAGCTACCAAGTAGATCCTGTTTAAGCGTGACGCTAACGGCATCAGTTATATTCCATTCCAAAACACCAAAAACAACCTAAATTAATTATATAGCAATTAATTAATGCTGCACTAAACTGTGTTTCGTTAATAAATTTAAATGTAACGTAAACGTTTTAAAAACACTTATTAATTAGCAAGGCCATGGAAAGTAAACAGATGTTATCAAAACTGCAACATCAAGGACCATAATTAGCCATTCCTCCAACTATTTATTATAAGAAACTGCATTTGCCGATAGGATGAAATTTTAAATGACTTATATATGTCTTTCAATCTTTAGTTTTCAGTTAAATTAGCATTAGGCTGTCTCTTCAGTTGGTTAATCGTTGGATTTTCGTGTATTTGCGATGGATATACATAAAGAAACATTATATCAATACAATTTTACACCCCTCTAAAAATGGCTGGGCGTATTTTCCTCATATAGTAAAGATATTTCGATATTATAGAAATCCAGATGACAAACGTATGCATTCAGATTTTGTCAACATGAAAATGACATGTAGCGACTAACTCTGAGTAGTGAAAATTAAAATCCTCATATTTAACGAAACACATTTCCCTCCATCCCTCTCTTACTATGAGTATGCATACATGCATATAAATCTCTCTCTCTCTGTATATATATATATATATATATATATATACATATATATCAGAGAGAGAGAGGGGGAGATGTGTGTGTATATATGTGTATATGTCATCGACCATTACTAGATCTCATGTAAAATCCATATTTTTCATCCGATTTCGTTCATCACTTGACAAGTACATCACTTATGTTTCACAGATGACGCAGCATCACTTATAGAGTGATATAAAGATATGGGGCTTTTAAAGTCAGAAGCTCTGTACTTTGCGAAGCGCCGTCAGAAATTGTCTTCCTTACACCGAACGTAACAGTCAGATTTTTCTCCCTTACACAGCAAACATCAACAAAGGTCATAACCAGGAATTTCGGTTGACAATCGTTGAGTCGTTTCCCACAGCAAGATGCTCTGCAAAGCATTTCATGCACACGTCGAGTTAGAATACAACAACGAAAACACGACCGGTCTCCACAGTTGGATCCAGCCGTGTAAAAAGGTGACATAATTGTACACGTCTACACAGTTCATTCCCTGAACTCCGAATGCTTTTCAATGTATCACATCAAGAAAACCCAACGAGACGAAGCGAAAAAGTACAAACTCATTGTTTGGGATGAAACAACTATGTCCCATAAATGTTCCCTACATGTACTTGATACCACAATGAGGGACATTTGGAGGTGACACTCTAGTACTTGCAGGAAATTTTCGACAAAGTCTGCCTTTAAACACCCGCTGGTAAACTTAAAGCCTACCTTAAAAAAATCTTGCCTTCCTTCAATCAGACTGGTCAGCCTACAACCCACTTTTCGGAAATGTTCCTTAAAACCGGCAATCGACAAATTACGTCAGACAACAATGGACGGATACATTGACACTACCACCATTGGCCACACTGTCTTCAGCCCTAATGTTCTGCTGTCTGCGCAAATCTTACAATGGAATACATAAAACGAAATTGGCTTCGCGACAGGGCTGTTTTTGCTACTCCAAATGCAGCACTCAACACTCTTAACTACGACTTACTCAGCCAGCTACAATCTCAAGAACGCTGTTATAGATCAGTCGACACAGTTACCGACCTCGATTAGGTTACATACCTTCCAACAGAATTTTCTCAACTCTCAAGATCCCCTAAGACTCCTTCCCCATGAACTTCACTTAAAAGTCGGTTGCCCTGTCATTCTCCTGCGCAATCTAAACGCACCCACACCAAACAATGGAACTCGTCTTGTGGTCAAACAAATGATGGACCACGTCATTGAAGTCCACATTATCACGCGACGTGGCAAAAACAATACCGTTTCCGTTCCGAAAATTCCGTTAATTCTATGCAGGGACTTCAGTTATCATGAGAATTAACAAAGCAGAAGGTTAGTCGCTCAAAAGTGTCGGATTGGACCTTCAAATATCGTGCTTTTCACATGGACAGATCTACTTCGGTTGTTCCAGAGGTGGCCATCCAAACAACTTATTCATCTATGATCTCGAAGGAAAAACAAAACAATGTCGTTTACAATACAGCCCCACATTAGTTATTCCTCAACTGCATTCTTCATATCTACGCCAAAATGTAGCCATTAGCAATTAAACTTCCTGCAAGCATTTCATTGATATTTTACCTTCCTTTCCCTCATTGCTGTTAACAGTACATTACCTTAAATGACCCTTTTTACTTCACGCACGTTATTCGCTCATAAGCATGCTCTGACACTTATTTTTGTACATGCCATTATTCTATTTGCTTGTTTGCTATAAATGGTTGCTTTTCTTTATCATACATGACTTTCATAGACAAAAGCTTCAATGCGGTTGTTTCAAGCATTACGAGAAAAATAAGTACATGATACAAAACTCTTCAAGTAAGATATAGGATCCCTAATGCCTACTGCAATTGCGATCTCATTTCATGGATTTTCATTTCTTAATACCATATCATGGACTGATAAGTAAAATGGTAAATTACATTTTACGCTTATCAATTTGAAACGACTTCTAACTGAGGGCAAATTCAACTTAAACTGTCCACAGGAGTGCACCATTATAATAAATGACACCGTCCAAAGTACGGGTTCATTTGCTAGAACACACACACACACACACACACACACACACACACACACACACACACACACACACACACATACACACACACACACACACACACACACACACACACATTTATTTATGTATGCGTGTAAGATCCAGGAATCGAGTTGTAGGAAGAAAGTTAGCTTATATTCCTCGGTAGTCAACTAGGGTTGCCGACTGTTTGAAAAACAATATAATAGAGTTCTATATTTGAGAGATGAGGAAATGTGTACATTATTTGCATTTGACGGATATTTCTCCTCATCTTTTTTTATGTACATAATTCCTCATCTCTTAAATATAGAACTGTCTCATCTTTTTTGTTGTTAACACAACGTTTCGGCTGATGTACTCTCCAGCAGTCATCAGGTGTCCTGGGGGAATTTCGAACCTGGATTCTCATTCCTAAGGTATTTTTACCGTGTTATTATCATTATTATTATTATTATTATTATTATTATTATTATTATTATTATTATTATTATTATTATTATTATTATTTCAGGCATTGACTTAAATGATAATACTAATAAGATCAACATTAATAATAATAATAATAATAATAATAATAATAATAATAAAAATAATAATAATAATAATAATAATAATAATAATAATAATAATAATAATAATAATAATAATAATAATAATAATGATAATAACATCGGAAAAATACCTTAGAAATGAGAACCCATGTTCGAGATTCCCCCAGGACACCTGATGAAAGCTGGAGAATACATCAGCCGAAACGTGTTAACAACAAAAAAGATGAGGACAAATATCCATGAACTGTAAATAATGTAAATAAAGTATACAAGAGTTACGGAATGGAGTATGGGAAATCCGGGCTACATATGTTTCAAAGCGAATGGAACCTCAGAAGTGGTAACAACCAACTGTGGTGTATACCGCTGGCTACACTTCAGGCCAAGAGTATCTTGATTAGATTAAAGGCTACATTGTCACAAAGAAGTACATGTTGGCGCAAAGATTCAATCAGAATGTTGCCCGGATTTCCAATACCCCATTCCGTAACTCTTGTATATCTATATCTATCTATCTATCTATCTATTTATCTATCTATCTATCTATCGATCTATCGATCTATCGATCTAACTGTGTATGTATGTATGTATGTATGTTCGTATGTATGTATGTACGTATGTAGTTTTATATGTCCACAACATATTCAACATGCAAACACTCTCAAGCTGTTTCACAGCTGAAAGCGCGAACTGAACTCATCAACATAAGACAAAATTACTCCTTAACAAACATTCGATATTTACTTGTATTCTTCATGTCCTATTCTATACATTACTCAAATTCAGAATATGAATAAGTAAATTATATTCTTGACACATGATAGTAATTCAATTTTCAAGCACTACTTAATTCTTGTACGCAGCCTATTTCTATCCCGAACTGCATTTCTGTAATGTTTCTATTCCCATAAATTCCTTATAGCAGTGAATTGCTTGAGAGTTTCACAAAAGACTAGACTTAACTTGATTTCATGAGACACAGGCATGAACAATAGTAGTTGCTATTACCAATATTCTTGTATAGAACTCTTACAAAAGTGAAGCCAAAAATAAAAGGAAAGAAAATCGTATTATAAGAAAAGAGGGAATGGAGAGTCTTTTCAGAATAGCAATAAATATCTCACGATGAAAATTCCTTTCGTTTGTTCGCAAGGATTGCTTGTCAGAAAAGATCTGCTCAATTTAGAGAAAGGAAAGTATGCAACTCATTCTTCGATTGGAAATGCCGATGTACATCACTGGTCTTTTATACCGATAAAAGTAACTGGTGGCAAGAATGCATTCTAAATGACCAAGCAAACAAAAGAAGATGAAACTTTATTCAGAAAAAATCTAATAATTGCCGATTTATTCATGAGAGACACGTTTGAGCGTAGCGTTTATTCATAGTATTTAGTAAGGATGATTATATATCGTTGTTTGTCTGCGTGTACACATCAAGATGAAATTGATTGCTATGAAGCATCTGAGAATATATTAGTTGCCGCAGATTGAGCATGAATGTTTCCGAAAATACGAAATACACATCTCGTAGGTTAGTCAAATAATTAGAAAAAAATGACATTAAGGCTTCGCAAAGAAATTCGATATATAAAGAGAGGAGTTATGCATTAATCCGTGTAATATCATAAGCACACAACGCAGTAGATCATGCTGAATTATGTAATTTTTTTATAGATATTTTAATGTCTGTGAACACTCGCCCTTCTGTGTATTTAAATTTCAGTCATTAAATTAATATTTTAAGATTAAATTGCGTTTTCATAAATAAATTCCCATGAAGAAATATACTGAGAATATTCAATCGATATATTAATACTTTTATTTACGTAATTTCATGAAATAGCTGTTCAAATTCAGAAATATTTTACAGCTATGATTTGACTACAATACATTCTATATTTTGTGCCAGTGGACATTGACGCTATATATAGGTGTTAGTTTTTCATCTATTCCACGTTTCAAAATATACAAATATAGTTCACTTAAATAGATTTATTTCCATGTTTCTTTTCTGATTTTGTAATATTTTTACTTCATTTTTAAAATATTCGCATTTAGAAGAGAATATATCATTTATGTGTGACTAAAAATGTCATAATTTACTATAAATGATAATATTAAAAGTTTAGCTTTGGAAGTTTCTCTTTTGTGTGAATGAATGAATGAATGAATGAATGCATGTTATACCATACTTAGAAAATTGACAGCTTTTCTATGATATATAATAAAAGGACATTCAAATATCTGTAAAAAAAACGATACGTATATTTTATCTGCAAGAACCGAGTATAAAACTACTTTTGTAAATATTTTTCATGTTCGCCAATGGATGCATTCTCCTGACATATGAACGTTGGTAAAGTCAAGTGAAACCTCATGTACAAGTCATTATCCTGTAACTTGGATACGTGTCTTGGCCTACAATAAAGAGATCAACCGTTTGTAATATGAATGATAGCAGATACATGAAAATTGTGTGACTTCCCTAGAGATGGTCTGTACTTCAGTATGTGACGAATTAAGACTGCGCTATACAATATAATATCCTGAGTGTGCACGAGCGTTATGTCAAATGTACAGAAGTCTAGCAATCAGTTATAGACATGTTAATAAGGCATTTAAGTTCATAGAACAAATGGACTAGCAACGCAGATACAAATGTAGACACACTTCACTACATCGGAATTAAGTTATAAAGGCACTGGTGGTCGAATGTACAGAAGTTGTATATATATTCATCAGCAGTCTAATAGAACTACATCAATATTTCTCACTGGCTAATAATTTTTTCATAGAGAGCTCTGTTATATTATTGCTTTTAATTAGATATTTGACGTTGGAGACATCATTTCAATAGACATGGAATCTCCAGATAAATTGTACAGGGAGTCGTAATATTCCCTATCCTGCTACTGAATAAGTACCTCAATTGTGTATACCTCCTATTAATGTTATTGGCTTTTTTGCCAGCGTAGTGTTTTGTAATGCTTTCGAATGGTACGTGGGTAACCCTGTAGAGAGGCAGAATCTTCCCAATAAATAGTTGGTAGGATCACGCCAATTACAAGCTGGGATATATGGTTGCAGGTTATGTAGCATGTTTGAAACGATGTTGTCTAGGTAGGCGTAACAGACTTTGACACTGAGGGACTGAATATTTTATAATACCAATGAGTTCTATGGAAATATGTTATCTATTTGGCCCAGGAAATTTCTCGCAATGTTATTGAAACTTCTAGACTGAATGGTGGATTCAATCAAATAATTTTCTTCTTTAACACACTCATCCGCTTTGATGGTGTGAGTAGCAGTGTACTCTCTGCATATTTATTAGTAAAGTTATTGCTCACTAATACTTTGTTGTAGTAAAGAACGGTTTTGATGAATATCGCAAACTTCTGATAGATAAGATATTCTTCTAATTATGCATGTAACTACGTTTCTAATTGCACTTACTGTCTAGCTGGAATTTCCCCGTTGTGTATTCTGTTAGAGTTTTACTTGCTTGTTTTCAAGTCTAGGGTTATGCCCAGAAATCAGGCATTTGTCAAGATGGCGGTAAGTGCTAGCTAGCCAGGATTCATCAAAAATCGTTATCATTTCCTACTTGAATTTGTGCATATCTAGGCCTTTCATATGCCTCGAGATTGTCAGACAACCATCTCTATTCAGATCCGAAATGTAGAAAGTGTCTGCTTGCTTAGATAAAACGAGAACATAGAAAACAACAAAAAAAAACCCATAGAAAACAAACTTTTTCTGAACAACGAAGAAACAAATAGAGAAACAAGACAGGCAACATAAAGAACATTCCCGTCATCAGTTGTCCCCTCTTTTATCTATTCCGCGTTTCGAAGGGACAAGACGCGATTAAGCCAAGACGATGTGAAGTAGTGAAAGGTGGAAAAACGAGCTTTGAGAAGAAACAGGCAAAAGCATGTCTTGTCTTTAGGAAGGAAGTGGAAGAAAGGAAGATGGATAGCCGTTGGTCACGTGTGAGCAGTGAGAGAGTGAAGGAGGAAGAGTGAGTGAGAGAGAGAGAGGGAACAGTGAAGGGGCGAGGAGAAGAATAGAGAAAGGGCGGGAGAGAAGAAAACAGAAAGGAAGAAGAACAAGAGAGGGAGATACATAGAAAGAATTGAGAGGGACAGAGTGTGCATCGGAATTATAAAGATAAAACTTATTTGAAAACGGATGCGTTCGACCATATATATATATATATATATATAATATAAATAATATATAAATATATGCATATATGCATACATATATGTACATACCTACATATATATGTATATATACATGCATATATGGGTACAGGACATAACAAAATGTCAGCAAAACGAGAAACGAGAACATAAAAAACAAAAACATAGAAAACGAACTTTTTGGAACAACGGAAGAAACAAATAGAGCAGCGAGAGAGGCAACATAAAGAACATTCCATTCATCATTTGTCTCTTGCTTTTGCCTGTCTCTTCCCAAAGCGCGTTTTTCCAGCGTTCACCACTTTACATCGTCTTGGCTTAAAAGCCATCACCATTTCTTTTTACTGTTTTGTTCTTACTGTCCTGTTACCACTTTAACCCTCTGCAACAAATCTCAAATTATATTTAATTTGCTTTGCGGGAAGGATTCTAACGAAGTCGCGTATTGTCTCTACCTTCGAAACGCAGAGTATATAAAACTTGGGACAACTGATGAAGGGAAAGTTCTTTATGTTGCCTGTCTCGTTTCTCTATTTGTTTCTTTCGTTGCTCGAAAAAAAGTTCGTTTTTCTATGTTTCTGTTTTTTTATGTTCTCGTTTCACATTTTTGTTGTCGTTTTTTTGTTGTTGTCCTGTACCCAT
>NC_142932.1:60771047-60803547 GCF_046866305.1 Octopus bimaculoides | reverse complement strand
AGAATAATAAAAAATGTTTAAAAACAGTTTGAGTATTAAAATGCATATATACATTCTTTGATGATAAAATATATTTAAAGTATAAAGCTTTGTATGAACTTTGTAGTGTTACATACTGATTGTCACACATTCTCTGATATTAAGGTGAAATTGTTAAAAACAGTGTTAAAAACAGTGTATGAAAATACACATATGGAAAATTACATATACATATTCTTATACATATTCTTTGACAATCGAATAAAATTGAGAAGGAACTGACCTGGCCTTTTTCTCTTGTGTATATTGAAGGAATGTTTTACTGCCTTAAGAGACAGTATGACTGGCTAGCTGAAGTGGGAGGGAAGAAGAGTTAAAGAAGATTTTTTTTATTTTTGGTTGGTCTGTGACAGTCTGTCATGGTTCACTGGTTTTTGGGACTGGTTTTGTGCACATCTCTATGTGTGTGTATATATGTGTGTTTGTGTCCGTGTGTGTGGGTGTGTGTGGGTGTGTGTGTGTGTGTGTGCCGTTTTTATTGGTCCCAGAGCGTGTGTTTGAGTGTTTTTTGTGTCGGTGGGGATGTTAGGTGTGTGTACGTGAGACTGTGCGTATATCTCTTTGTCTGAGTGTGTATGTGTTGTTTTGATCGTCCTTGTGGTGTGTGTATGTGTGAGAGCAACCGTATGTATGTGTGAGGGTGTGTACGTATGTGTGCGTATGTGTGTGTATGTATGTGTGCATCTGTGTGTGTGCGTGGGAGTGTTTTGTGTGAGTGTGGGAGTGTGTGTGTGTCTCTCTGTCTGAGTGGGTGTGTTGTTTTAAATACCTTGTGGTGTGTGTGTGCGTGTGTAAGCAAACGTATGTGTGTGATGGTTCATATGTATGTGTATGTCTATGTCTGTATGTGTGCGTGTGTGGTATGTGTATATGAGTATGTGTGTGTTTTTTATCTATGGTAGGATGGTGTGTGTATGTGTGTGCACGTTTGTGTGAGTGTGTATGTGTGTGATTAATATTTGTTAGGGTGTTGTGTGTGCACATGTGTGTGTATGTGTATATGTGCTTGTTCGTGTGTGTGCGTGAGTGCGTTTGTGAGTGCGTGTGTATGTGTGTTTGTGTGTGTTTTTGTGTCGGTGGGGATGTTAGGTGTGTGTACGTGAGACTGTGCGTATATCTATTTTTCTGAGTATGTATGTGTTGTTTTAATCGTCCTTGTGATGTGTGTGTGTGAGAGAGAGCGCAACCGTATGTATGTGTGAGGGTGTGTACATATGTGTGCGTCTGTGTGTGTATGTATGTGTGCATCTGTGTGCATCTGTGTGTGTGCGTGGGAGTGTTTTGTGTGAATATGGGAGTGTGTGTATACGTGAGTGTGTGTGTGTCTCTCTGTGTGTCTGAGTGAGTGTGTTGTTTTAAATACCCATTGTGGTGTGTGTGTGTGTGTGTAAGCAACCGTATGTGTGTGTGATGGTTCATATGTATGTGTATGTCTGTATGTGTACGTATGTTTATTTGTGTTGTGTGTTGGTGGGGGTGTTATATGTGTGTACGTGAGTTTGTGTGTGTCTCTAAGTATGTTTGTGTTTGAGTTGTCATTGTGGTGCGTGTGTGTGTGAGGGAGCAACTGTATGTGTGTGCATGAGGGTGTATGTGTGTATGAGCATGTATGTGTGTGTTGTATTTATTAGGTGTCCTTGTACGTTGGGTTTATCCAGGTGAGGTGTATGTGTGTGCATGTGTGTTCCGTGTATGTTGGTACTGGTTATGCGTTTGTATGTGTGTGTACGTGGGTATGGTTTGTGTAGTTTCTTGGTGTATATGTGTACATGTGTGTGTGTGCGCTGTAATTGTGAGTGATTAGTTTTGTTTGTATTGTTAGTACAGTATATGTGTGTATACGTGTGCGTGTGTTTGTGTGAGTGCGTCTATGTGGCTTGTATTTGTCGGGGAGGTGTGTCATTGTGTGTGCATGCTTCTGTGCATGTGTGCTTGTGGGTGTTTGTTGTGATTGTTGGGATTGTATTGTGTGTGTTTTTCTTTTGAGTGTGTGTGTGACATTTTTACTGGGGAACAGGCGTATGGTGTTTGTATGTGTGTGTACATATGTATGCAAATATGCGTGTGTGAATATGATTTGTGGTTGCCGGAGTGGTGTGTAGGTGTGTGCATGTACCTGTTTACATATGTGTGTATGGGTGTTGGTTGTGGTTGCTACAATTGTATTGTAAGTATATATATGCATGTGTTTTTTCTTGAAATGTATGTGGGTTTGTGCTCTGGTGTGGAGATACTGTGATTGTGTGTGTGTGTATATATGTGTGTAAGTGTGTTCGTGTCGGAGGTTTGCATTATGTTGATGTGTGTGATTTTGCGTATCTGTGTGTCTTTGTTTTGGGCGTGCACCTGGGGAGGGGGCTTATGTTAGAGTATGTTGAGCTGTGGTCTGTATTTTTGAATAAGATTATTTTCCCTATTTATTCGTGTTTGGTCAGTGGTGTTGTCTGAGCATTGGTATAATGGGAAAACTAGGAATTTGGGGGACTTGTTTTGTGAACACAGATCTAAGTGCCCACTGAGTGGTATCTGTCTTGTGGTGGGATCCCTCAATTGTTGGCGGTGGACTGTCATCCTTTCTCTGAGAGTAGGGCTCGTTTGCCCTATGTATTCTTTGTGGCACCCTTCACACCTTATGGCATAAAGTAAATTTTTTGATGCGCAGGTGAAGTTTTTTTTTATGACAGAAGTGTGTCCCGACTGGAATCTGTATGTTGTTCCTTCCATGAGGTGGATGCAAGTCCTGCAGTTGGAACGACCACATTTTTTGACAGTAGGTGGTGGGCTCGTGTTGGGCAATTTTGCATTCGTGAGTAGGTTTTTTAGGGATTTGGGTTGTCTTTTGCTTTTTATTATTTTATGGGTTGCGAGTACTCTTTTTAGACGTGGGTCTTGATTCAGTAGTGGGATGTTTTTGTACAATTTTATTCGATTGTCAAAAAATATGTATAAGAATATGTATATGTATTTTTCCATATGTGTATTTTCATACACTGTTTTTAACACTGTTTTTAACAATTTCACCTTAATATCAGAGAATGTGTGACAATCAGTATGTAACACTACAAAGTTCATACAAAGCTTTATACTTTAAATATATTTTATCATCAAAGAATGTATATATGCATTTTAATACTCAAACTGTTTTTTAACATTTTTTATTATTCTCAAAGACTTTTGATAATCTTTTTCTAAAAAAGTGAAACCGGTTAAGTAAATAAATATTTTTGAAAAATAAGTGCATTTTCAAACCTTCTTTCATATATATATATATATATATATATATATATATATATATGTACGTATATAGATTTATATATATCTATATATGTATATGTCTATTATATAAAATACAGATGTGTGCGTATTCACTTTTAATGCGAAAACGACTTCAGCAATTACTTCGGCATCTTTGAAGCGTGAATAGTTTGACCTGGGATATATAAGGTCCTGATTTGATTTTTTAATTTAAATTTTAAAAAAATATTGCTTTTTATATTACATTCACGTCTTTCAAAGATTTTTAAATATTTACCTCCGGTTTTCTACCGTCAGTGACGTAACATATATCTTTATGTATATCTTTATGTATATCTTTATGTATATCTTTATGTATATCCATCTCTCTCTATATCTCTATCACTTTGTAACATATCTCTCTATTTATATCTCTTGTTTTAACTTTCATTTTCTCAGACGCTATTCTTTTCATTTTCAATTTTCACACGCCATTGTTTCACTTTCCCGTTATTGTTTTCATTTTAAGTCTACGATTTGAATTGCTATTTACAAACAAACGACACATTACTGACAGAAAGAAGTTCACAGTTACTGATGTAAATAATTTCGTAATTGTCTGACAGATATATCTTCATTAATTTCGCTTTAATCCGTACGGTTTCCTATTTTTCTATTGTCGACGGTTTCTTTCTGATTCCTTCCATGCTGGCTCTTTTGTTCACTAAGTGGCAAATTTCTCTTCAACCCGTACAATACTTTATTTTATGTTAAAATTTATTTGCTTTCTGCCCGTCGTATTAAGAAACATAATTTCCGTTACCAAGTTATTTTCATTGCTTACTATCTTCTGCAGTCTTATATTTCTGTATAATCGACATCACTACGGATTTCTGTTCCCACCACCAAATTTTACTGATCATAAATTTCAGAAAAATGGATATTTTTTAATAAACTTTTCTACGGATAAGTGTCCATTTTGTATATATACAATTTTGGGAGGTAAGTGTTTATTTCCATTGCTTACTATCTTTTACATTCATGCATTTCTGTATACACAAACTACGAATATATCATGTTTTTGTATATATCTGTGCGTCTAAGTGTATGTGTGTGTGTATGTGTGTGTGCATGTGTGTGTAAATGAAAAGAAATTGGTGATATACAATTCTCAGCTAAAAAAATACAATTCATTATCATATTTTAAAATATTATGTTCATGTAATAATATAATATGATAAATAATAAATATTAAATAGAAATTATGTACAATTGTTTCGATTATTACTCATAATAATGTTTTAAATCCGCGTTTTTGGGCAAGTGTGGTATATGAGGAGTTACAGATAAAAAACAGACTGAATTTAAATATGTTTGTTTTCAGGTGTGGTCGTCAATAGTTAAAAAGAAAAACGAAGATAAAAATAAAAAATAAAATATGAGAATTATTTTATATTACGGTCATAAGATGTATTTGCACACTATTAAGAATTTTAATCTAAATATTTTTTAGCGCAATATTTAAAAGGAACAATATTTAAAAGAAAACATGGTGAAATAAGAAATATCCATTTTGTTCTTTCATAGTATTGAACAATACATGCTATTATAATGACAATATGGTATTTGTTTATTGGTATATGGCAAATTAATATTAAATACGTTATAATCTCTAGTCAAATAGCAAATAATATAAATTTCGTGGCAAGTAATTATTTTATACCCGATTTATCAATATCTCCTCGTGTCACAGCTTTGCGATGTCCCTCTACTCTTATTTTGAGGGGGTGATACGTTTCGCCTTTGTATAACCTACCACAGCTGCATGGGATGGAGTACACGCAGTTTTTGGTCATATCCCCTATTCTCTTCTATTGGTGGTTTTATCCGAAGGCGATATTTACTAAGTGTTGTATTACTCTTAAATATTGCCCTGATGTCATATGCGCCGTATATCTTTTGTATCTTTCGGAGAGGCGTTTCACATAGGGTAGACGGACTGTAGACAGTTTATTGGCTTCATCCTCTCTTTTCTTCATATTTGGAGTGGATAGTATATTTAGGGGGTAGTTATTGCTTAATACATTGTTACTGAGCTTCATCATTTCTTCGTGGTCGGTATCACGATCACTGCTCATATTCTTTGCTCGATGTTTTAGGCACTGAGCAATCCCTCTCTTTACACTGTATGGATGGTAGGAATTGAAGTTAAAATATCGTCCAGTGAAGGTAGCCTTGCGGTATATGGATATCCTGAATCCATATTTGGTGCATGTTATTAATACGTCCATGAAAGCTAGCTGATTGTCTTTGCTTTTCCATTATGGACGCTATGGATGGCTTTATTGAGTTCACATGATCTAACAGCACTTGGACATCTTCCTGCTGGGGCCAGAGTATAAAGGTGTCATCAACATATCGCAGCGATAGTGTTGGTTTTACTTGTGTTAATCCTAAAGCCAAATTCTCAAAGTATTCTGTGTATATATTGGCTATTATCGGTGATAATGGCGAACCCATAGCTAAACCCTCTTCCTCTCGATATATATCAGTGTCCATTCTAAAACAAGTAGTTTCTTCACAGAAGGTCAAAATTTCCATCATGTTTCTCATTGGTATACGAGTGCAATCTTTTAGATGGGTGTCTGTCACTACTTTTTCTTGAATCAGAGATAGGGTTTCAACAGTTGGGACTTTGGTGAACAGACTTATCACATCAAGACTCATCGTCTGGTTGGATTCATGGGATTCATGGGGGCATCCTTGATCAATTCTGTGAAGTGGGTGTAATTCTTCACGTACGATGTTGACTTGACTTTCCTGCTTATGGACTGATAATATCCACAAGGAAGCGGCTCAGTGGATGACATACTGTACTTCTACAGCTCACTATAGATCTTAATGAAATACCATCCTTGTGAATTTTAGGGAGACCGTACATGTGTGGTAGTTTACTGTGGTGTTGAGTCAGTTGTCTCTAGTTGATTGGTGTAAAGTGATCCTTGTTCTTGATCAAGATCTGTGACAACTTCCTCTCTGTTTACAGATTTGGGTCTTTCTTTTCTTTGCTGTATCCACCATCACTTATAAAACTTGTCAATTTTTTCCGAGTAGTCGGACTTGTTCATCACCATTGTAGCACTTCTCTTGTCCGCTGGAAGTATTACGGTGGAATTGTTACTCTGTTGTCTTTTGATAGCGAAATTTTCTTCGTTAGTGATGTTTGGTTTGGGAAGTTTCGCATTTTCTAGTACTTGTCTCACTTTCCCCCTTAGTTCATCTCCTTGAACTTTTGGTATCTTGACGGCTCTTCAATAGGGGTTATTATGTCTTCAACAGGGGCTATTATCTCTTCAATAGGGCTATTATATCCAAGTATGGAATGCGCTTGATGGTTATCGCAAATTTGAGACCTTTGTTTAGTACTGCTTTTTCAGAGCTTTCGGCTACTTACATTAATTACTGCTTTCACAGGTGGGTGACGGACTTCAGGCTTCATTCTCTGACATTTGAGTTTCAGAAACTTCTTAATATGGTGGGTCTTCACCATTTCAGATTCTTTCATGTACGAATTTTATAGATCTTGGTGGATTCTCTTTCTATCATCTCTGGTTATTTTCCTAAGTAATGAAGATAACCTCTATTTGATTTCGTTATTTACTGATATTTTTTCCTACGGTTGTAATGAATTTTCTCACGGACGAGGACATGTTCTGCCCTTTCCGCTACTCTTCTAGATTTATATGAATCCACTGGTGGCATTATATTCAAGCCAGGTGGCATTAACTTAGAGTTTTTCTATATGTCTCCGTTGAAGTCTAATGTCGGTTCCGTACCGATTAGATAATACAGTTCTATATTTAAGAGATGAGGACAACAAACAAAATGAGGATAAATATCTGTCAAAATGTAAATAATGTAAATAATGCCCTTGTCCATTACAACTGCGCTCTTAACCCCAAGATTCCAAGTTCAATTCCTGGCAGTGACCTGAATTATAATGATGATAATGATAATAATAATAATAATAATAATAATAATAATAATAATAATAATAATAATAATAATAATAATAATAATAATAATAGTCAAGACGAAGAGTGCGATTTTAGATGTTTTATTTTTTGAACAATATTTCGACAGAACGTCTGTCTTTCTCAAGTTCAAACCAAAAGGTGATTGAAAATTCAAAATTTCAGAAACCAAACGTAAACTATGAATGAGAGTAACCAGCGTCCATACGTTGATAGAATGACATCAGCAGTTTTTGTCATTTTTTTTTTTCACTGACAGAAATGTCGATTTCTCAATTTCTGATTCATATTTGAATGGTACGAAGTCCATTGGTCCAGGATTGGGTTCAACACTTGGGTCTAGCGAAACTAACAGGGCTGACAAGCCAACTGTGAGAAGGAATAACACGCAAAAGCTGTAATTTACATTACGATTTGAACTTGAGAAAGACAGACGTTCTGTCGAAATATTGTTAAAAAAATAAGACATCTAAAATCGCGTTCTTCGTCTTGACTATTTACCTTCGTGAAGAGTTACGTCAATTCTTTTTTTTTAAATATAATAATAATAATAATAATAATAATAATAATAATAATAATAATAATAATAATAATAATAATAATATCGAAAAATACCTTAGTACCTGATGAAGGCTGGAGGGTATATCAGCCGAAACGATGTGTTAACAATAAACAAGATGAGGACAAATATTCGTCAAATGTAAATAATGTAAACACTGAAAATGATGTACATAATTCCTCATCTCTTAAATATAGAACTGAATATATATGTACATATATACATATATAACCCCACATCAAGCGCTGCTTCCTACTTCCCCCATCCACACGACTGATTTCTTATGGTAGCTCAAACAACAACATTAGACTGCTATACGCATGACCTTTCTCGATAATCGGAGGCGGTGGAGAGAAGGATGTGTAGTTCCTTTTCGAAAACATCTACTTCTACCTTATGTAAATTTCTTAATTTTTGTGGCAGTGCATTGAAGAGCTGTGTGCCTTTGAACCCTAGACTATTGCAATACTTGATCCTGATTTTAGACTGTTTGGATGGTACCTTTGGTACAATAAAATGGCGGCCTGTTCTGAAATTAGTATAACATTCAATGCCAAATTTAGGTACTAGCCCTTCTAGGATTTTCCATATGTATATTATTGCATATCTCTCACACCTTCGCTCCATGGAGTAAAGCTGCATTTTACTCAGCCTATCCCTGTAACTCATCCGCTGCACTGTGTTTCAATCTTTTTAGTGTAGTGACGTTGGGGTGCTTCAAGCTCCGCTGTTAGTTTGGCACTATGTGGTGACCATAACTGGGTGCATTTGTCCAGGCGGCTGAGAACAAAGGTTCTCCACAGGGTCAACATAGTTTATTGGTCTCTTGTCTTGAAGGACCTCAGTATCCATCCTGCCAGTTGTCTGCACTTTGCTGTCATCTTGCTTATGTGCATATGAAATAATTCATTGCAGATATTGATATCCAAGTCTTTCATTGTTTGTGACTCTGGGATTGTAGTGCATTCGGGCCCCGTAAATGTAGATGACACTGTATTCGTGAGATGATAGTGCAGTGCTTGAAATTTTCAGCATTAAACTGTATGCTGGTTATTTCGGCCTACTTGTTATATTGATTTTAGGCCCCGCTGTAAGCTTGTGACATCATGTTGGCTTTTTATTATCTGTGATAATTTTGTATTATCGCATAGCTAGTGACAGTCTCAGAGGACTATTCTGAACACTAATGGACCCAGAACTGTTCTCTGGGGGACACTACTTAGGATGTGGGTTTCCTCAGAAAGGGTGTCATTGGCTGCAAATACCTGACTTCTCTTTTAAAGGAAGTCACGCAGCCACTCTCCCAGTTTACCAGCAATGCCAAGGTCTTGTAGCTCATAACTTATCATGCCATGATGTGCCTTATCAAATGTCGTTGCGAAGTCAACGTATATCACACCGACATCTGAATGGTCAAGCAGCTGTTTGAAACCCAGTCATAGTGCTGTATGAGCTGTGTGAGGCAGCGTCTTCCTCGTCGGAAGCCATTCTTAGTATTGTTCTGCAGGTCATTTTCTTCTAGGAATATTATCAACTTCTTTCTGATGTTTTGCTCCATGACATTAATTATATGTGAAGTCGGAGAGGTTGGCATGTAGTTTTTTGCCTCTGCTCTGCTTCCACCTTTGTGGATAGGTGATGTAATGCCTTCTTTCAGCTTTTTAGGAAGTATACCATTTACAAATTACCTTGGAAAAATATCTAAGGTTGTTTCGCTAAAGCCTGCTTACATGAATTTAGGAGAATAGCTGGGAAGCATAAAGACCAGTGGCGGAGCATGAGCTCATTTCATCTACGGCCGCTGTTACATCTGTTTCCACAATGTTGATGCAATCAATGGCTGGCGCTTCCGTGTTTAGAGCTGGATTTTTTTATCTGCATGTGTCCAAGGTGAGAAGTGAAGACAATTTTAAATTGTACACTGATTATCTCACGTATCCTTCCAGGGTCTGCCGTCAGTGAGTCATTCCATTGAAACAATGGTCCTATGTTATATTGTATTGCGGCTGTTTTCTTTGGGAATTTATAGAAAGCTTTGGGATTTGTTTTTATGTTTTCCAAAGCCATATTCTCTCCCTGCTCTTTCCCTTTCGTGAGAGAGTTTGCTGTTGCTTTCAGTTCCTAAGTGTGTCCGTGTTAAGATAGACTTCTCTCTGTCCTTCAGTTGCCTATTCAGCCGCTTTGAGACCTTTGACCTGCGTCTCATGAGGATTTTTGTGTCCCTGGGAATCGTGTTTGACAGCGCACTTGCCGGTCCTTATTTGGATATATTTAGTGCATATAACTTGCACTGTTGACATAAACTGGCTGAGTTTCAGATCAATCTCTTGCATACACAGAATGTTGGATCAATTTCGTTTCTAGATCTCCTTGCGGATTGATTCCCGTTTTTCCTTATGGATAAGGCTGGATAAGGTTTGAGTCCTCCAAAATGGGTAAATAACCACAGTTCGCACTGGACATAGTTAGTTCAATAATGTTATGATCTGACAGCACCGTTGGTGTTACCTTCACATTATAGATAATGTGCACATTATTTGTGAATCATATTTCCAATATGTTGTTCCCCCTGGTTGACTTGAGTATTACTTTCTCCATGAACAGCTTATTAGTAAGTTCAAATACATTCAAATCATGACTCTGCATGCTTTTGTTCATGCAGTGAAATCCCAGAGAGGATGTGGCCTTCTGGTCATTTGACATGAGGGAGGTTGAAATCACCCAGGAAGTGTTTGTTGATGTTCTGATGTGTTTGAGGCTATTCTCAAATTTTACATCATATTTTGTGTTATTCGGCAAACAATATATTACGCATACAGCAACATCAGCCTGCTTTATATGTGCTATTAAGATGTGGCAAAGTGAGTTTGAATGGGACAATAATACGACATCTTCACGGATGTTCATAGCAACTCCACCGTGGTTTCTTTCTCTTCTGGGAGTACGAAATAGAGCATATCCTGGGATGTGCACTTCCGCATCTGTTACATCAGGGGCTACATGCGTTTCAGTGAATGCCATGCATATTGCTTCACTGCATGTAGCAAGCTATTTTAGATAGAGAATTTTACCTTTGCTGCTGAGTTGTAGCAGACATCTAATGTTTAGTAGGAATATGGGTGCGATACCAGGGTAGGTGTTAGTGGTGGCCATCCTGGGCCTGTCACCTGAGGCGGTCTTGTGTACTGGAATGCATGGCTTTGCGTTTGCATCCTGCGCACCCATGTCAGCTTCTCTACTATCTTCTGGGCCATGTTAAAAAAAGACTGCTGTTCGATAGCAGCATTTCGTACAGCCTCTGCATATTGCCATATTGCCTTTATTGGGGTGCAGAATGGATGCGTTGATCTATTTTCCTACTCTTTTGGGACGTGTTTCTTCCAGTTGTTAATTATTTTGTCTGCCTCTTTTTATCACCACAGTCCAGCTTTGACTTTTCTTATTGCAGGCTGTTGCTGCTCTCAGTGTTGTTTTAGAGGCCGCAGATTCTTTTTCTGTGCGGTCTTTGGGTCAGTGTTGTTCGCAGTTTCTTTTGTTATACTGTGTTTGTCCTTCATTGGATTCCAGACATGCAGGGTCGTCATTCAACACTCCTGTTTCCTTCATTATGTTTTCTAGAAGGTTGATATGCTGCTTGACAAGAGCATAGAAGCGTATGAACTCTTGTTACTTTCGAACTATCTGTGCCATGGGTCTATGGTAACCATAGCTTTTCAAGTCCGCCACTATCCGTTCGTTCGACGGAGAACCTTCGCTCATGCTCCAAACTTGGGTAAAGAGACGGAGCTCCTCGAACTGTCAATTTCGATGCATCTTTTGTATTTTGTTTCCCTGCATCTGACTCTGTGTGAATTCGCGGTTGTTGGTGTCCATTTTTTTTATATATTAAAGGTGAGACAGAGAGAGCAGAAATGTTCAGAGAGAGAGAGAGAGAGAGAGAGAGAGAGAGAGAGAGAGAGAGAGAGAGGGAGAGAGAGAGAGAGGGAGGGAGAGAGAGAGAGAGAGAGAGAAAGAGACATATATATATATATATATAGAGAGAGAGAGATAGAGAGAGAGAGAGAGAGAGAGAGAGAGAGAGAGAGAGAGAGAGAATGAGCGCTTGTAATAGAGAGTCTTCGAGAGTGGTACGGAATTTTGTGTCAAAGCGATAGAGAAAGAAAAGTTCAATGAGAGATGGAATATGAGATAGGGAGTCTGAAACAAGTGGTGTCGTTATGTGTAGGAGAGAAATAGGGTGGGAGAAAGAGAGAGAGAAAGGTATTGTAGATGATTCTAAAATAGCGTACTTTACATAGGTGCAAAATATAATCGAGAACGAGAGAGTTGAGAAAGAATGTTTAAGGAGAGAATGTAAGAGTCTAAATAGAGTGCAAATTTACGCACGTTCGGAGAGAGAGGGCGAGAGAGAAAGGTGATGTTATGCACTGAAAATGGATTCAGAAAGAGAAAGAGGAAGTTTAAGATGAGAAAATGAAAGAAAGAATCTAGATAGTGTATACACACATATATAGAGTCAATTGAAATATAAACCTTTAGGAACGTCCAGAGAGAGAGATTGTTTAAGGGGAGAATTGAGAAATATTTAACTCATAAAAAGTTTAAGAAGAGAAGGTGGGAGAAAGAAAGGAGAAGGGTGGTTTTGCTAATTGCAAAACAGGAATCGAGGTAATGAGTTTTAAGGACGTTCGATCAAAAACGAGGTAATGAACTTTAAGGGGGTACGAACAAAATAGTTATTGGTAACTCTGTAGGGAAGAAATAAGGAGATCTATAACAAGGTGGAAGAAAGAGAGAAATGGGTATCATCAAACGCTAAGACAACACTAAATAGGTTCAAGAATATATAACTAGGAACGTTGAGAAAGAGAAAGAGACAATATTTAAGGAGAGAATCGAAAATTTTTTAGTTAACACTCGGAAAGTTTAAGGAGAGGGAGAGTGAAAGAAAAAAAAAGGAGGAAAGAGTGTCGTCGCTAAGTGCAAAAAGAAATCAAAGTAATAAACGTTAAGGACGTTCGATCACGTAGTAAATACTAGTAAATACGAGTTATATGTGCAAGCAAGAGAGACTGAGAAAGAGTGATTGAGGATTGGAATAAAACAAAAATAGAAATATTTAACTTCAGAAAATCTTCAATGTGATACTTACTTAGAATGTATGAGACTTACAATAAATTCGCCTTATCTTATATTCTTGTCAGAGAAAACGATAACAACCGTACTTAAAGATCCCTAAACGCAAGAACATTTTCACCATTGTATTTTAGTTTAAGTCTACGGACACTTGTTTGAGTTTGGAGTTTCGGTTTAGCAATTTAATTAATTAAGGAGAAACGAACATGTGCAAAGTCATTTAAATAATATCTTCATGTCCTGGACATCTTATGTATTTTACGCAGATGGATCAATATTTGTTTCAACACTGGTTTTCAGCACGTTGTACAGGGGATAAATCGAGAATAAAAAAAAAACAAAAACAAAAAAAAAACACGTAATCTTCTTATGCCGCCATTTTCTTATATATATATATATATATATATATATATATATATATATATATATATATATATATACTCTCTATCTTTACTCTTTTACTTGTTTCAGTCATCTGACTGTGGTCACGCTGGAGCACCGCCTTTAGTCGAGTAAATCATCGACCCCTGGAATTATTCTTTGGAAGCCTAGTACTTATTCTATCGGTCACTTTTGCCGAACCCCTAACTTACGAGGATGTAAACACACCAGCATCGGTTGACAAGCGATGTTGGGGGGACACAGATAGACGCACAAGCATGCACACACACACACACACACACACACACACACACACACACACACACACATACACACACAAATATACGACGGGCTTCTTTCAGTTTCCGTCTACCAAATCCACTCCCAGGCTTTGGTCGGACCGAGGCTATAGTAGAGGACGCCTAATGTGCCATGCAGTGGGACCGAACCCGGAACCATGTGGTTGGTAAGCAAGCTACTCCTCCGCTATATATATATATATATATATATATATATATATGTGTGTGTGTGTGTGTGTGTGTGTGTGTGTGTGTGTGTGTGTGTGTGTGTGTGTATGTGCGTGTGTGTGTTACGTGTGTGTGTTCGCACCTGTTTGTGCATTTATTTGAGTGGGAGCGCATGTGTATGTGTATATGTAAGTGTACGCATGTAAATGTGTGTGTATATATAGCTATTTGTATATGTATGTATATGTATATATTTGTGTGTGTGTCTGGTCTGTGTTTCTCTCCACCATTGCTTGACAACCGATGTCGGTGTGTTTACGTACCCGTAACATTGCGGTTCGGCAAAAGAACTGTTAGAATAAGTACTAGGCTTACAAAAAATAAGTTCTGGGGTCGATTTCTTAGAAAAAAACTATTGAAAGCGGTGCTCCGATATGGCCGCAGTCAAATGACTGCAACAAGTAAAAGAATATGTATATATATATATATATATATATATATATATATATATATATATATATATATATATGTATGTATGTATGTATGTTGGTATGTATGTATGTATGTATATAGTAGAGATAGAAACAGAAAGTGAATGAGAGAGTGAGAGAGATAAATAGATAGATAAGTATACGGAGAGAGACAAACTAGGAGTTATGGAGAAAATAGTGCAGCTTTTGATGTGTGTATGTTTGTGTGTTTGTGTTTATGTGCGTGTCCATGAATTTAACGATGTGTGGGGGAAAATCTGATGGACGTATCTTTAGAAACTTCATATATTGGAATTCCCCACGATTCAGCATGTTTGATGCCTAAGCAATTTAAAGCTAAAATTAAATTTCAGTGATTTTACAGCGTTTAATTTGGTGACACCCTTCCATGCTTTTATTGGCAATTAAAGTTGGGTAATAAAAAATGTATAATACAAAATAACTGCAAGGAAGGAATTAAATCTTGAAGTCAATTAGATTAATTATATGGTTAAGGTAGCAGTGAAGCCTAAGCCTCTCAATCACTACTTTAGAGACATGGGGAGGAATTATTATTTATTTTGCAATGAAATTATTTGATATAGACGTTAGTAGCGACATAAATGGCAATTACTTTAATTACACTGTTTGTCCTAATGCTGATATGCAGTTCACGTATCTTCGTAATTTGGCTGCAAAAATGTCTAGACGGTAAATGCAAACGCTTCAAAATTTGCGCAGAAAATTTACGTTTTTATCTAATTTATGTACGTGTTTGTGCCATCATCGTCTTCAAAATAGTTATTATGTTACTTAGATGATTTAACAATGTGAAATATATGATATAAAATGTTATATTTTTACTGATTTTGAAAATAGCTCAGAGCAAATTTCACAGCAGTGCAGAGCAAACTAAGATTGTATATTGAACACAAATGTTTTGGTTAAGCAATATCATTATGTACTTTTGTCCCTTCAGTTCACAAGGTGGTAGGAGTCAAAACCCTTAACATATGGGTTATTAAAACAATTATATACAGCGTTAAAAAATAGAATCTATTTCATATCAAGCAATTATTAAAAACAATTTAAGATAGAAACCAGCAGTACACGAAACCACAGATCTTGTGCTGTAGGTATATCATCCGTGCTATCAGGAGATTCTACCTTTTCGAGCTAAGGCTTAGCAGTCGTCTTTTAATATAATCAGTAAAATCAATCACTCGGCATGTGAGAAATACTGCGGTCCGAATTACATCATGGATCTATGGTTCTTTTGCCAATGTATGTGCATCTTTCCCCATAACATGCCTATAAACAATTTATCATTATTGATAAACACCGAAACATCATGGCAACAATAAGCTTCTGACAGTTTACGATAGAGTAATATTTTTATAAGCACAATTGAGAAATCATCGTATTTTAGAAGTCACCAGTTTGTATTGAAATTGTTTCACTGTTTAAATTTAAAAGAAAAACAGGGCAATATTA
Source organism: Octopus bimaculoides (assembly GCF_046866305.1). Lineage (NCBI taxonomy): Eukaryota > Metazoa > Mollusca > Cephalopoda > Octopoda > Octopodidae > Octopus > Octopus bimaculoides. The sequence continues at coordinate 60,787,733 of NC_142932.1, read as the reverse complement.
TAGTCATCAATGAAAATAATATATACTGTACTTTTATAAAACTAAATCTGTAAGATAGCTTAAAAACACACAGAAAGAAATTCATATACAAACACTTGCTTTGATTGTGGCCATCACACTTCATCAGATATTTAATATCATGCAACATTCTCAATTAAAACTATGCATAGATATTGAAAAACACATAGACACACTCACATTATATATATATATATTGGTGTTCATTGTATCTAAGGCGTATTTGGTTTTTCGTGGCTCCAATGCATGATCTTATATGGATGTTTGTGTGTACATCACATTGGTAAACTACATTTTCGGTCTTACATCTTTTGGAGAAATTGCATTTATTCCTATCCTTACAGCTACATAAATTATAAGGGATGTCTGTGTCAGTGTGTTGTTGTGTGGCCCTATTGTTTTTTTGGTGTGTGTGTGTCTGTTAGCAAGAGGCGTTGGATTAGGGTTGGGGTTTGTTTTATTTGTCGGACGTTTGTTAGTTTGGATGTTCATGGTCTTTCTAGCTGCATAGAATGTGTCTAATATTTTATTATTAATGGAAGCTATGATGGTAGCTACCTTACATTCAGACTGTAGCCGATTCTAATTTTGTACTTAAATATTGCTGCATATTTATTGTTTATATTTAGATGTTTATCTATTATGTTCATTAATGAACGGACTATGTTGGATTTGAGGTTCATGGTGAAGGGGATAGTTAACCAGATCGTATCACTATTGTGCTTATTGTTATTACGGTTATGTCTGGTATAGAACCTGCCATCATAGCTGGGAAGGCTAGTGATTTTGCCTTTGTGGCAAAATATATGTGTCTAATATATTTCTATAGGTTTATTTTTACTATGTGCCTTATGAGTGTTAGGTGGGTTAATATTGTTTTTTTTTTTTGTGGGCCCGGCGTCAAGGCGTTAAGGTTTATAACAGGGTTTATTTTAGTTCGCTGGGTCTCACTGTTATTAATAATATTCGTATCTTTGTGCGGCTTAATACTGATCATGTTATTGTATTTCCGCTTGGTTATATTATTAGTCTTATTAATGTTAATAGTATTATTAGTATTGGTGTTTATGCTGTTGTTGATATTTTTGGTGTTATGTGGGTTGGGTTTAGGATCTTTTGTATTACTATTATATTTATTATGTTTAATTGTCTCCTTTTTATTGTTGGTGTGGTTTGCAGTAGGGTTTGGTGTGTTATTATTGTATGTGTTAATATCATTTAGATTCCCTTTATTTCGGTCATTTGTATGGTTATTGGGGGTCTAGGTGTTTAATTTTATAGTTAAATCCTGCTTTATGTAGTGCGATATAATAGATTTCCTTTCTCTACACTTTCTCCATTTTCTACATGATTATATATATATATATATATATATATATATATATATATATATATATATATATATATATATATATATATACTTTATTTAAAAGCAGCAGAAATATAACAAAAAAACCGTTACTCTGAGTTTTACGTTCCCGTTCATCGGACAGTTTTGTTAGAAATGGAGAAAGGATAACAATGCAATCGAAAGTAATATAAAATTTAAAATTTAAAACACATGGATTCGTTTGATTGGTTGTTTCAAATAAGGGCCATGGATTGGTCGTTTCAATTAACGGTCAATGATGTGTAATTCACAGACCAAATAAATTTAATACAGATTCACCCTATTAAAAAAATATCGAAGAAAACCTTAAATAGAAAAATGGGCTCCAAATACATATTATAGATAATTAATTATATTCGAATTAACGCTTTAAAATCAAATCAATAAAATAAAGCATACGCGGCATTCAAAATAAAATAAAATAAAATAAAATAAAATAAAATTAAAATACAATAGCGTGTATGTATACAAGGCTATCCACAACATATATATATATATATCTATATATAAACATATACATCGAAATACACAGCTGCATACGCACAGACAATCTACGTATATAGGCCTATATTTACAAGGCACAGATATCTACATAAGTACAAATCTACACACATATACGCACACACGCATATAAGTTTGCGCATGGAAAACATTTTGCACTGGTAACGACAATTGTATCTTAATCTATGGAGTGGAGGGGTAAAGAGTAACGTATCTATAATAACGTTAAATATGGGAAAGGGGGTGGCGGGGGGAATGTAGTTGTCATAAAAAAGGGAAAGGAGAAAGAAAGAGAATAAAGAAAGAAAGAAAGAGAAAAAAAGAAAGAAAGAAATGGAAAAAAAGGAAGAAAAGAGAGGAGAGAAAGGCAGGGGATAGGAAGGAAGAAGTAGAGAGAGAAAATAAGCAAGAACATATAGTGAACGTGCATAAAAATTTAGATTGCGCATATATGCGTATACAAAAATGTATATAGCATCACGCATATAGATACAGATGCTGATATGTACACAAATAGTTACGATCATAACCTTATACATGCGCATGTACACATACAAGTATATGTGAGTGTGATCCTAATCGCACATACGCACATATAATAATATAGATGCATGTATGTATAAATAAACACAAGCATATGCCCTTACCGTGTATACACAAAAAGAATATACGCACGAAATCATAACAGCATATGCACAAGTACAAACCCAGGCCCCATATGTAAGCGTAGGTACATGTATATGAATACGTAAGTGCTGTAACTATACAGACATCTACATAAAGAAAAACATTAGATTTCAGTGTATATATGCAGCCAACTTCTTAAACCGCTGGTTGTATAAAGGTTAAAACCAGGCGAAAATACATGCATAAAATAGTACAAAGCGTTTTTTAAAAAAATAGAATAGAATGAAGTAAAAAGTAAAAAATAATAAAAGTAAAAACAAGGGAGAAGAAAAATTATGTATATAACAGACGAAGGTTATCTTAAAATGACGAAGGTTTTCTTAAAATGACGTAGGGGTCTTTACAAAATTCTCACAACGCTAATTCAGTACCAATCCAAAAGTCAGATTGCACAATGGTTATAAGGAGTCGATCATTGTCCAAAATTTTACCCATATGGAATATTACATGCAGACATTTTAAATTCGGACGCATGCCTACATGTGTTTAAAAGTTCGCGTCTTTGGTTTAGCGCCTTCTTATCTTGGAACAAAATAGAACAAAAACGAGCCTGGCAAAATACGTCTGGCATTTAAAGGAGAATGAAGCCCAGCCTTTCAGCGTGACATGGAGGATTTTAGGCAAAGTACTCTTTGTTCCACCTTGTTGCGCATTTCATGTGCTTACTCCGGTATATATATATATATATATATATATATATATATATATATATATATATATATACATATATATATATATTTATATATATACATACAAATATATATATACATACAAATATATATATATATATATATATATATATATATATATATATATATATATATATATATATATATATATATATATATATATATATATATATATATATATATATATATATATATATATGTAAACTTTATTAATGAGTGTAGAAATTGATATTAATCAATTAAAACCAGCGGTCTAGCATATTAAAAAAATCCGAAGATTAAAATTATATTACATACAAAAATAAGAGGAAAGACCAGCAAAAGTGGACTCCTATATGGTAGAAATAGATGCCGAATCATCTAACCGCGAAAAAATATATATGTTCTCAGTAAAAATTCAGCGACACAACAGAATGTAAGAGGGCAAGACAAATGAGAAATACTAAATAAAAAAACGATTGAAGACATTTGAAATGATACCCTGAATGTAATTTGTAGAACTCTACACGTGCTCCCTTTCGGGAAGACGTCTTGTGCCTAGTTCTGGAAATTGCATTGAGAATCGACGGACTACGCTGACGATCCTGCAGATATTACTTATGTCAATTTTAACAGGTGAATCCATGGTACGTAGGTTAATCGTTTTTTTTATTTAGTATTTTTCATTTGTCTTGCCCTCTTACAATCTGTTGTGTCGCTGAAATTTTACTGAGAACATATATTTTTTTCGTGGTTAGATGATTCAGCATCTATTTCTAGCATATAAGAGTTCACTTTTGCTGGTCATTTCTCTTATTTTTGTATGTAATATATATATATATATGGTGGTGTCCTATTAGCTCATAGTCATAGGGTGCATTTTTGTTTTACAGTGCTTCTTCCCTGTTTGAGTTTTGCGATGGCTAAAACGAAGGAACTGCATGAAGTTCTGTTTGCTGCTGTGGAAAACGGTGGCCGAAACAGTTTTCATGCTTTAACCAGCTTACAAGGACGTTGCTAGTAGTAGGAAAACACAAGTTTACTAGTGGTTTCTATGTTTTAGGAATGGTCACTTGTCGCTTGAAGACCAAACTTATTCAGGAGAACCGCCGACCATCAGGAAGGATGACAACGTCAGGAAAATTCATCAACTGATCGTGCAGGACCGTAACCTAACAATTGACAAACTTATTGATATGACTGGTGTGTCCTGGATCTTCGGCCAAAAAAAGGTTGCTGCAAAATTTGTGTTTCGCTTGCTCAAGGAAGATCAAGTGCGGTCACGACTGAACGGGAGTTTTGAAATGAGAGAACATCTAAAAGTTGATCCGGAACTATTTTACGAAGACCATCATTAGTGACGAAAGCAGGTGCTACGGAATTTGCCGATGTGGAAGAGGTGAAGAAAAAAAAACGACGAAAGCGTTCAGAAGCATCACATGGCAAGAGTTCCAGCACTGCTTCGAGCAGTGGAAAACGCGCCTGGACCGATGCATTGCTTCAAATAGAGAATATTTTAAAGACGATAAAAGTGTAAACATCAAAACGAAGTGAAAAAAATAATATTGCAAAATTCTGGTTTCTTTTGTGTACCCCATTGTATACACATAAATATGCGCACGTATATATATATATATATATATATATATATATATATATATATATATATATATATATATATATATATATATATATATATATATTTATATATATATATAATAAAACAAATGTGCCCTTTTAAAATCTAGCCAGGCTCATGGGCCCGGTTTCCCGGTTTCAATGGCGTTTGTGTTCCTCAGCTGGACGAGACGACAGTCCATCGCAGACAATCAATTTTTCGACCTTTTTATATGTAGCGAATTTTGGTGTACTTCTAAAGCATGCATTTCATCTGTATCTCGCTGTACTGCACCATATATTCTAGAAGTGCAATTGCTGTTGTTGTTGTTGGCATTGGAGGTATTGTTTTTCGGAGTCTTGGCGCCGAAGTCCTCTGGTAGTTTACATTCCGACATGACAATCCCGTCGATATTGCTTGGGTGTTTGTATTGATTCTTACCATGCAGTGATCGTTTTAGTGGTTTCATCCACTTGAGTTTATTGTTTGTTAAAGGGATGGTTTACTCATGTTGTATGTGTCATGAATCTATCTCTTTCGTGTGGTGTAGTGGTGTTTTTAGTTCATGCAGCTGGACTCTCTTTAATTTTTGGTACTGCTTGATTTCTGGTATTTATTTTTCTTTTTTGATGTTTTGTAACATCGTTTGTTTTAGTTTTCATGTTTGATATTCAGTGAGTCCGAGCTACTTGATAACCGTATTGACAGATTTCATGTATAGCTTGGAGGAGATGCATATTTGAATGAAGTGGAGGTGTCGGGTAGCTATTTTGATTTTTAGACAGCAGAACACGGTGTTTCTCAGCATCTTGCTAGCTTGGCCAAAGCTTATTTTATTTTGTTTTGGATTTGGTTCGCAAGATTCATTATGTGCGTCCGTGTGTTGAAGCATAGTTTGTTGTGTCTGGGGAGAGTCATTCTCTTTTGGTGTTTTATAATTTAACACACCCACCGGTAATATTTACACTCATTTACTTATTTATTTTTCTAAAATGTTCGTTGTGTCTTGCAACCTTTTCAGTAGTCGTTAACTTTGTCCGTCATCCAAGCTGCGTTCTTTGTGTTTATTTGTGAGAATGTGTATGGATCAGTGTGTGCGTGCATACACATTTATGTATGCGTGTATGTATGTATGCGTGTATGAATGTATGCGTGTATGTATGTATGCATGCATAAAAGTGTGTGTATGCATTATGTACGTGTGTGTCTGCGTATATATATATATATAAATATATATATATATATATATATATATATATATATATATATATATATATATATATATGTATATGTATGTATGTATGCGTGTATGTCTGTATGTATGTAGTCTGCATATTCATGTGTTTGTGTGCTTTTATGTGTATGTGTGCTTGTCTTTACTTATTATCTATGTACCTATCCGTCTGTATGACTATCTGTTTATTTTCAAATCCATTTACCTACATACATGTACATATACATATACATATATACACATACAAACATATACATCTGTATAACAGTCCACTAACTATTCTATCTGTATATAAATATAAACTGTGGTTATAGGGTTATGATTACCTACTCCTTTGTATTTGTCTGTTTATACCACGTGTTCACCCCGTTTGCATTGTCACATGTTCTCTGTATCCTATTCCAGTCTTTGCTTCTATATCTAGGGAAAGTACCACTGGTTTCATTACATAAAATGTTATCAAACTACTTTCTTGTACCTGTGTATACTCGAACCCCCTCTTTCTGGTCATATCCAGACAATTGCATGCGGTGCCTGAAGTTTAGTACAGGTTTCTTCGTTTCATACGATCTGCATTTTGGGGACACGTTGTTCATTATCCTAAGTCTGCTATCAACATGCTAATTTTCATATTGTGTGACAAAGCCGAACGCGCACAAACATACAAAAAGAAAGCAGCTTGGAAAGCAATTATTGAAAAGTTTACAAGACGCAACGAAATAAGTGAAAAATAAATGAATGGAAATTTTACCGGTGTGTGTGTTAAATTATAAGGCACTAAAAGAGAATGACTCTCTCCAGACACAACAGAATATGCTTCAACATACGAACTCACATGAAGTATCTTGCAAACCAAATCTAAAAGCGAAATATGTATGTGTATGTATATATATATATATATATATATATATATATATATATATATATATATATATATATATATATATATATATATATATATATATATATATATATATATATATATTTATGTATGTATGTATATATATATATATATATATATATATATATATATATATATATATATATATATACTTATGTATGTATGTATATATATATATATATATATATATATATATATATATATATATATATATATATATATGTATGTATGTATATCTATATAAACATCTACATATCTTACTTAATAAAGACACATCGTCGATATTGCAGTTACTTCATTTTTGAAGCGAGATAACACTTATTGTCAACGTGCTGTGTTAACAACACGTCAAAGGCAGACTAAAATTGATCTCATCTGACACTAGTAAGAACATCACATGTACTTCGTGCATTTTTAGCCGCCTTTTCCAATGGTATATGCTCGCATTCAACTCCATGCTCGATCGAGGACTTATTGTTTCTGAAACTGGAAAATATGGGTAAAATAGTCAATGATGATGGGAATAGCCGCCCAACGGAATAGAAATTTGGTTCATTAAACTGAGGACGTATTAAATTATAATAGCCATGTGCATAGTATACTTAATGTATGCACAATTTTAAGATGTATCAGTCAAATTACTGCAGTAATTGGCTTGTATAAATATTCTGAAATTGTACAAAATTTATGACTAGCACTGTTGCATGAAATCTGAAATAACAATGGACTTTATAAGGAAATAGAAAATTTCCCAAGTCTCAATATTTGTAATGAGACAAAACATGGAGCCTAACGAAACACAAGCGTAAGATCACTCTGATAGGAACGTAAATACCCTGCACAGGTTTGATGTATATATGTAGTGGGTATTGAGACAAGAATGTAAATCTAGTAGTTAAGCGTTAATCAATCATCTTAATTTATTCCTTGACTGCATTCTCCTCATAGTTCCGCGCCGGTACTGGATAGCATGCGATTGTTCTCGAGGATAACGCCTCTGTGATATATAAGTGCACACAGAGTCATGGAAAGTACCTTGTAATACCATGATTGGTGTTATTAGCATCACTCGCCAATAATCTCTCTCTTTCTACTTATTTATCTTAATATATACAAAGCCTGCCCTTCCCTTGCTATTTCTTTCTGTCAGTTTCTCTGCTTCTCTGTCTATCCCTCTCTGTCTGACTCTGTTCCTCTCTCACTCTCTCTCACTCTCTCTCCTCTCTGTTTTCTACATTTCGAATATACTTTTCCCATCCATCTTTTAACATATCTTCTAATTCTTATTCTGTCTTCCCCCTGCAACAAACATTATAGTGTGATTTACGACTCTGACTTATGTTCTATACAGCCTTGTAGACTTCCTGGCTACAATTAAGTTTTTCTCCATTTTGAAGCAGTAATTTTCCTGAAAATTTATATACATAAACGGGCATGTATACGGTCGAACTGTAGTGACAAGTGATTAACAATGTTCATGAGTATTTACACGTTATGCTACTTTTGGTGTGGAAGCATCTAACTTTTAAGCAAATGTCTGCGTAATAAGTAACCACACAATTTCCCCCATCGTTAATCTCTGTCCAATTGAGATTTCAAATCTGAAATGGAAGAGAAAACTAAGAGGAGGAAAGAAGAAACTACATTTCTGCAAATATTTCCAATTGAAAGTATAGCGTGTTTAGCTTCTAGTGAAGGAAATCGTTAATTATATGCCAATGTTTAGCAATGCTGACGTAAATTTGAACACTGTGTACAGTTATACCAATTCCAATGAATCTAAATGAAGTCTTCGCATACACAATTGTGATCCATTAATCTCACAATCGACCATTGTTTATTCAACTAAAAAGGTAAAAAAAATATTTCCTTCTCGACTTTCTCAATATCTCTATTCGGATTGAATGAATTGAAAGAAGGTATGCATACACACAAGTATATGCAGACGAACGAAAGTGGGAGTGATGCAGTAAGATTCAGGGAAGAAACACACACGCACGTATGAGTGTGAATATGTACTATGCCGGTATGTCCGTATGAATAGAGATAGATAGATAGATACATATATATATATATATATATATATATATATATATATATATATATATATATATATATATATATATATATATATATATATATATATATATATATATATATATATATATATATATATATATATATATATATATATATATATATATATATATATATATATATATATATATATATATATATATATATATATATATATATATATATATATATATATATATATATATATATATATAAGTCAGTAAATAGTGGGGTTGTGTTAACCGCACGTGGAGAAATAATAGGAAAATGAAAAAAAAGACAGAATGCTGAACTGGAAGCATAATTTAATAAATATTTTTTCTAACCGGTTTTCATTGCGATGAAGCAAATTATCAAGAAGAAGGAGAATGAAAATGTTTTTTTTACAAAGAAGTACAAAAAAGTACAAAATGAAGAAAATAATATATAAAACAATAATATATAAAAAAATAATTATACCCATACATTATATTGTCTTTGAGCTTTTGTAGTTCAATAGTAGTTCATGTATAAATTGGTAGGAAAAATAAGGATGCATGAGAGTTGAGAGTTTTGTTAGGTTTAAAAAAAGGGTTAAAAGTTTGTGTTAAGCAGGAAATGTGGTGTCAAAACAGGAAGTGTGTGTAAGGGGAGACAAGTGTTTTTAGTTAGAGTTATGAACTCTTTTTTTCCCAACAGGAAGTTTGTGTATGTTCATAGAGAAATAAGGTCACTGAGGGGTGTGTGTGTTAAGAAATGGTTGGAATTTCTCTATGAAAAGATTCTCCTTGTTGATTCTTTCTTGTGTGGAGATTCTGTCTTTACATTGATAGAAAGGGAATATAATGAATTTAGGGTTTTTGTTTCTGGCGCAAGAGTCTATGTGGCCACTGAGTGGAATTTGGCGGTATTGAGGGAGGTTTATTTGTTCCTTCTGGACAGATACTCTTCTACGTAATGGGAGGCTCGTCTGTCCGATATAGAAGTTTTGGCAACCTGCGCAAGTAAGGACATAAATGAGGTTACTCGAGGAACAAGAGAAATTGGTTTTAATTTTAAACTTTGTTCCTCGTTTGAAGGTAAATTCAGAGCCTTCAAGTAGGTAGGGGCAGGTGCCACAATTAGCGCGTGCACATTTTTTAACTGATGGTGGTGGAAGTGGTGTATGTAGTTTGGAATTGGTTAATAATGTTTTCAAAGATTTGTGTTGCCTTTTGCATTTAAGGACTTTGTGTGTATTAATGATATTGTTCATTTTCGGGTCTGTGGTGAGTAAGGGGAGGTTTTGTTTAATTGTGGTGAATGCTTCGATGTTATTGGGGTTATGGGTGGAGATGTATGGAAGTATTTTGGGGTTGGGTGTGTTATTATGTTGGTTGGTTTTTAGTGTGTTTTTGTCAAGTTCCTTGGCATGTTTTATTCCAAGATCTATGAGTGTGGAGGGATATTGGCGTTGTAACAGTGTTTGTTTTTGAGATCTTGTAAGCGTATTTCTCGAGTGGTTGGGTCAGAGACAATGGTGCAAATTCTTTTAGCTAAATTAAAGGGGATATTTATCTTGGTGTGTTTTGGGTGGCATGAGCTAAACAGGAGGTATTGTTGTGAGTCTGTAGGTTCGTGGTAGATGTCGGTTGTGATTTGGTTATTAGGTGTTTTTATGATTAAGAGATCAAGAAAAGGGAGATGATGTTTGCTGAATTCCATACTGAATTGAATGTTGGGATGTATGTTATTAAGAATGGATTTGAATTCTAGAAGTTTTTCATAGTGTTCATTCCATATGATGAAACAATCATCGAAATATCTTTTCCAGTTATCTATTAAAAAGATGTGGAAAAGGTGTCCACATTTCTGACGTGAGGTTTCATATAGTGTTAATTCAAAAAAACCCATTATGAGGTTCGCAAGGACTGGTGCAGCTTTAGTACCCATCGCGATACCACATTTTTGGCGAAAGTATGTGTCTGCAAACAGGAAGTAATTGTTGGTCAGAATGAACTTAAGTGATTCTATGATGAAAGTTGTGTTGATGCGATTAGGAAATGTTTCTGGGTGTTTGTGCAGCCAGAATTTAATTGCCTCAATCGCATATTCATGAGGGATATTTATATAAAGGTTGACCACATCAAAAGAAACCAAGGGTGACTCCTCGTTTGTTGTTTTCGGGAGGTGATTGAGCATGTCAAGATCATCTCTGATGAAACTTTTGATGTGGCTTAGCAAAGGTTTCAAAAGAATGTCCAAGAAATTGCTTAAGCGATGTGTTTCGCAGGAGGTGCCTGCTATAATGGGTCTTAGTTTTAAATCTTCCGGTGCCTTGATGTTGATGTAGATTTCAGAGGAGAGTTTGCAAGCTTCGGTGATGGATTTGTTCTTATGGATTTTAGGGAGGCCACAGAAGAGGCTGGGCTTGCATTTGAAATTAGTGATGTAATCTTTTTCTTTGTCCGTGAGTCCGTGACCTTGCTGGAGTATAAGGGTGGTGAGGTTTTTGAGAGTTTTTTGTTGTCTATAGTTGGTGATAGTTTCATAGAAGGAGTTATCGTTTAGTAAGGAGAGTGCTAGGTGTTTGTAAAAATCTGTGTTCATAAGGACTACAGTACTACCTTTGTCAGCTTCTTTGATAGTAAGGCTTTTGTCCTGTTGTAAGTCTCTTAGATTTTTCCATTCTATGCTATTAAAGTTTGATTTGACCTTGCAATTAAATTCTGGCTGCACAAACACCCAGAAACATTTCCTAATCGCATCAACACAACTTTCATCATAGAATCACTTAAGTTCATTCTGACCAACAATTACTTCCTGTTTGCAGACACATACTTTCGCCAAAAATGTGGTATCGCGATGGGTACTAAAGCTGCACCAGTCCTTGCGAACCTCATAATGGGTTTTTTTGAATTAACACTATATGAAACCTCACGTCAGAAATTTGGACACCTTTTCCACATCTTTTTAATAGATAACTGGAAAAGATATTTCGATGATTGTTTCATCATATGGAATGAACCCTATGGAAAACCTCTAGAATTCAAATCCATTCTTAATAACATACATCCCAACATTCAATTCAGTATGGAATTCAGCAAACATCATCTCCCTTTTCTTGATCTCTTAATCATAAAAACACCTAATAACCAAATCTGGATGTGGTTGCAAAAATCATACAGTGCTTTATTCCTTCCTTTGGAAGGTATGAAGTTGCTTTTGTTTTTAATAATTGAGTCATCCTCATTGTTGAAGTCTATGAAAGCTTCTGTTAAAAGAAGCTTTCTGCAAAATTCTGAAATGTCATCCTAGATCTCAGGGGGGTTGGGGGTTCTTGGGGTGGGTGTGAATTTTAAGCCTCTGGCTAGGATGTTAATTTGGGTTTGTGTAAGGGTTTTATTAGAGAGGTTTATTATTTTAGTTTTCTTTTTAGTTTTCTTTTGATGGGTCTGTATTAGCGGTAGTGCCTGTTTTTCTCCCCTCTGTCTAAAAAATGGTTGTTGAAGTGGGGGGGGTGTAGTGATTGTTAGAGTTGTGGTAGAAGGGGTAGGGGTAGGGGTATTGTTGAGTGGATAGGCTGGAAGTGGATGGCTAGGTATAGTGATTGTGTTGGTATGGGATGTGATGGTTTAAGGTTTTGTGAGAAATGCGGTGGGTTTTTGGGTGTTTGTAGGGTGGATTGTATGCAAGGTTGGAGTTGGGTAGGTAGTCATTGTGGTTATGTTGGTGTGGGTTGCCTGGGTATGAAGATCTGTAGAAAAAATGGTATGCTTGTGGGTGTTTATTGGGTGGACGGTATTGTGTACCTTGGGTGGGAGATTTATGCATAGGTCTGGGTAGGATTCCTTGTTTTGTGCTCTGAGTTTTAAAAGTTCCACTTCAGTTTTCATCTTTTCAGATGCCAGTTTTTCTCTTAGAAAGCGTTGTTCTTCTGGTTCATCTGTGATGTGTTTAATTTGGAATTTACGGGGTAGTATGATGGGAGAAGAGTTTAACCATTTGTCATAAATTTCAGCTTTGTTGTGGTTTTTAAGCATGTTCCAGAAAAGGAGTTTTCTGTTGTGCAGTTTCTTGGTCCAGGTAGATTTGATCTGGTTTTCGATGTGTAGTGCTGGAGTTAAAGTGTGTTCATTCTGTAAGTTGGATGATGTATGTGGTTCCTTCCATGATGAGTTGGTAATTAAAGTCTTTAGTGTAGTGCTAATTTCATTTAGGTTATCATTAATCTTATCCGAAAGATGTTGATGTGGGTTGTTTACTGGGATATCTTGGGTTTGAAGGAGAAGTTCATCAATTTTGCTGGAGAGTGTGAGTAGGTGTGTGTTAAGTGTTTTGAGTTCTTTTAGGATGGTCTCATTGGTGACTTTCTCTGGAAGATTGGGGTTATTTTTAGGTGGCATTCTGTATCACACGTGTGGTAGAAAGTACAAGTCAGTAAATAGTGGGGTTGTGTTAACCGCACGTGGAGAAATAATAGGAAAATGAAAAAAAGCCAGAATGCTGAACTGGAAGCATAATTTAATAAAGATTTTTTTTAACCGGTTTTCATTGCGATGAAGCAAATTATCAAGAAGAAGGAGAATGAAAATGTGTTTTTACAAAGAAGTACAAAAAAGTACAAAATGAAGAAAATTGATATATAAAACAATAATATATAATCCTACCCACACCTATGCATAAATCTCCCGCCCAAGGTACCCCATACCGTCCACCCAACAAACACCCACAAGCATACCATTTTTTCTACAGATCTTCATACCCAGGCAACCCACACCAACCACTCGAGAAATACGCTTACAAGATCTCAAAAAAACACTGTTACAACGCCAATATCCCTCCACACTCATAGATCTTGGAATAAAACATGCCAAGGAACTTGACAAAAACACACTAAAAACCAACCAACATAATAACACACCCAACCCCAAAATACTTCCATACATCTCCACCCATAACCCCAATAACATCGAAGCATTCACCACAATTAAACAAAACCTCCCCTTACTCACCACAGACCCGAAAATGAACAATATCATTAATAAACACAAAGTCCTTAAATGCAAAAGGCAACACAAATCTTTGAAAACATTATTAACCAATTCCAAACTACATACACCACTTCCACCACCATCAGTTAAAAAATGTGCACGCGCTAATTGTGGCACCTGCCCCTACCTACTTGAAGGCTCTGAATTTACCTTCAAACGAGGAACAAAGTTTAAAATTAAAACCAATTTCTCTTGTTCCTCGAGTAACCTCATTTATGTCCTTACTTGCGCAGGTTGCCAACACTTCTATATCGGACAGACGAGCCTCCCATTACGTAGAAGAGTATCTGTCCATAAGGAACAAATAAACCTCCCTCAATACCGCCAAATTCCACTCAGTGGCCACATAGACTCTTGCGCCAGAAACAAAAACCCTAAATTCATTATATTCCCTTTCTATCAATGTAAAGACAGAATCTCCACACAAGAAAGAATCAACAAGGAGAATCTTTTCATAGAGAAATTCCAACCATTTCTTAACACACACACCCCTCAGTGACCTTATTTCTCTATGAACAGACACAAACTTCCCTTACACACACTTCCTGCTTTGACACCACATTTCCTGCTTAACACAAACTTTTAACCCCTTTTTTTAAACCTAACAAAACTCTCAACTCTCATGCATCCTTATTTTTCCTACCAATTTATACATGAACTACTATTGAACTACAAAAGCTCAAAGACAATATAATGTGTGGGTATATTTATTTTTTTTATATATTATTGTTTTATATATTATTTTCTTCATTTTGTACTTTTTTGTACTTCTTTGTAAAAAAATATTTTCATTCTCCTTCTTCTTGATAATTTGCTTCATCGCAATGAAAACCGGTTAGAAAAAATATTTATTAAATTATGCTTCCAGTTCAGCATTCTGTCTTTTTTTTCATTTTCCTATTATTTCTCCACGTGCGGTTAACACAACCCCACTATTTACTGACTTATATATATATATATATATATATATATATATAAAAGATAATAAGAGTGAAAAAACTACAGAAGGCTTGTGTTACATAGTTAAAGTATATATTTAAATTATGTCAGAAAACTGTTAGAAAAATGTTATAAAATCTTTTTGGTATATAAACATTGTATTTTGAGAAATAACCGGTTTCGTGCTGTCTTTTCAAATTTCTCTACTTCATTGTAACCTGTTCGATCCAGTCTGAAAAAGAAGAGTTCTAGATAGGGGGAGGTAATTAGGGATTTCTTCCGGTATAGGGGAGATAATCGAAATCTAGGAGGTGGTAGAATTTGATTAATTTACCATGGTTTTGTTCTATATTTTTTTCCCCTTTTTTTCTCAGTGAGGTGATGAATTTCCTTATTTAAATGTGTTAGCAATGGTTAAGTTTGGGTTTGTATTTTTGAATGAAAAAGGTTTCCTTATTTAATCTAATCTGTGTTGGTGTTTTAATGGCACATTGATAAAAAGGAAAGATTATAAATTGTGGTAGCATTTGTTTTGCGCATTTCTCAATATGATCACTAAAAGGTATCATTCGGTATTCTGGGTATGCAATCTGATGGCGGTGCAGAGTGCATCTACGTTTGAGCGATAATCCTGTGGACCCTATGTAGTTCTCATAGCAGCCCGAGCATCTTATTACATAAATAAGATTTTCTGAGGCACAAGTAAAGTTAGATTTAACTTTGAATTTGTGTCCCTCTTTGAAGAGGAATTCTAAACCTTCTAGAATGTTTGGGCATGTTGCACAATTTGGTCAACCACATTTGTTTACATTCGCATCTGTTGTATCGGAAAATAATTTTGCCTTTGTGAGGAACTTTTCTCAGTGACTTTGGTTGTTTGTGGCTTTTGATGATTTTGTGTGTGTGTAAAATTTCCTTTAATTTGGGGTCCTTATGTAGCATTGGTATGTTTTGGGTGATGATGATGAAGGCTTCTTTGTTTCTGGGGTTGTATGTGGATATGTACGGCAGTATTTTCGGGGAATGTGTGTTGCTGTGTTTAACTTTTCTTAAGTTTTTTATGTATATATATATATACATATATATATATATATATATATATATATATATATATGTATATATATATATATATATATATATATATATATATATATATATATATATATATATATATATATATATATATATATATATATATAATTATTTAAAATTATAATACAGGGTTACAAGAGATACCACCACGCTGAAAAAATCCTGACTCCAAAACCACAATAAATGTCCGCAATAAACGTCCGTATATGTAAGTATACTGTTTATATACATGTATTTGTATTTATGTACTTGAGTATATTTCACTGATGAAGGCAGAGCATTTATGCAAAGCCAGAAATCCAGGATTTGAAATTATCTTATTATCTTTACTGGTTTATTTGGTCTTCGTCTTCGCTAATCGTGCCTTGCGGACATTTATTGTGGTTTTGGAGTCAGGATTTGACTGCTATTTTTTCAGCGTGCTGGTATCTCTTGATACCCTGTATTATAATTTTAAATAATTATTACCTTTGATGGTTTTTATTCCTATGCTGACCACTTGATAAGGTCAATATTTTAAATACCGATCTTATCCTTATTTATATATATA
>NC_142932.1:60761047-60766047 GCF_046866305.1 Octopus bimaculoides | reverse complement strand
ATCTTTCCACGTTTATTCATGTTGGCTTACAAATTATATCACGCGGCTCCTTTAGACCACTTCCGAATGTTCACTCCATGATTCATTTATTACAAATTAAAAATGAGTGAAAGATAATAAGGGAAGATTATAATCCAGAAATTCCTAGGTCAAATCGTGCAAATAAGCTAATATAGCGGGAGATATAGTATTATGTATGAATAAACAACTTTTCAAAATATATTTACAAAGACATAGGAATAAGAACTTCAGCCTAACGTAGGCCTAGGATGAGAGGTTCATTTACCGAATATATGTAAAGGAGCTGAATTACATGAACTATCCCAATAAATTTAAAACTTTATTATTTTGACTGGTGTTTCTTCTTTCCGGAGATATGGGGAATTTTTTATGTTATAGATGCTAGAAACAATATTTATGAGCGTACATTATTCCCTTTAATTTTGTTGCAGCTCATGGTTGTTGCTGACACATTTTCATTTTAGCCGGTGCATTAAAGATGTTTTGTTTAAAGTTGATACAGAGGGTTTTTTTCACTAAAAAGCAATTGTTATTTTAAGCATTTTGATTTAATCTAACATTTGATTTAATTTAACAAACACGTATCACTGTGTATCTTATATTATCGTCATACTTCTAAATATCATTTATTACATTGTACGCTCGTTCTATAATTACCAACTGAATATGAAACCTAACTAATTTATGACACTCATAAAATGAATAAGTCAATGAAACATATCAGCAGAATATATAAAGTCTTGAAATATTCAATTACTTCGTATGGTTCTACCTGACTCAATTAAAAGTAATATAACTTTCGAGGGTAAAGGTTTTGAAGGAGAGAGTAATCATATAATGTCAAATACATAGATTCTGATTAAATTATGATCTCAATAAATGCGTTAAAGTGTATCAAAACTTTTAAAAAGTATGTGTTCAAATTACACATTATAAAAACATATACAAATCAAATATTGAGAAATAAATAATTTTCACGAAATAGCTAAAGCCTTTATCTTTGTTCTTTGAGCCTCGTTCTCTGTAGCTTATCCCTTTCCTGATCGTTAGACAACAGTTAAAGCCTTTAACTAGCTGCACTGCTCTACGCTGTTGCCAGGAATTTCACTGTGTTGTCAAAGATCTCAAAACTCCGTCACTTCTGTCTTCCATTATTTTTCTGTGATTTAGAAAGTCTTGAAAGACAACTGACAATATTCAGTTATGGAATGTACTTCTTGATAATTGGCAAAACTCTATCAGTCTATCATTATTTGGGGAAACGTTTGACCTTTAGTGAAGAGCTTTCACTGAAGGAGATTTTCTATTTCATTCACGTAATTGTGTGAGTTGTATAAACACTAAACATTACATTTCAATTGATTCATATCACCGCATTGTCCACATGTGCTCAATCTTCCAAACACTGCATATGCTGGTGTTACACTTCATTTCATATATATATTTAGATTTATTTTACCGAATATCACAAATTTTCAATATATCCATCTTCTAAAGATTTCTTGCTAGGAAAGAGAATCTTACACTATTCAATTTCAACCTTTTTGTTTTAACATGAACGGAAATATGCTCGCGGGAATAAAACCTCAAAGCAAAGAAGAAATGACGAAAATTAATTTTACATATCTGTTTGGTAGTCAGCTAGAGAAAGAAAAAGAACAATAATTGCGCTTACACGTCGGAGTCATCACCTTTAATGCAAAGATGATTCGACAAAGGGCTGTTTGGAAGCGATTTTTAAAAAAATGTGAAAATAACCATGATTTTCTGAATTATAACAGTTCTATACAAGAATATCACGTGTATCGTGAACGTAAACGCACAACTGAGAAATCAGTACATGTGTTTCTGAGAAAATATATCATGTTATCCTTTCAGTATCCTTCTTGCAGTTGTCTAGAAAGTACGGAAATATATACATGCGTACCTCCCGAAGACATTTACGTTTATAGGTATTATATGTATTCTGACGACATAGGGTTACTACTCACGACACTGAAACAATTAAAGCCAAGCCAATATATATTTAGTTACACTTAATGACAACCAATTAGAACAGAATATATAAATATAATGATCAATTTTGGACTACTGTGCAAAGTAATCATTACCAGTCAGATTTTATTTCGTTAAATAAGTTAACATGTAATAAATGAAATATTTCTAGTGGCTTCGTCTTTGAATTATCTTTTCTCACATGATTTTGTTTTCAATTATGATATATACATTCACACATACATACCAACACATAAACATACACACACATACGCACACACACAAACACAAACACACACAGAACACACATACGCACACACACGCACATACACACACACACAAACACAAACACACACAGAACACACATACGCACACACACACACACAAACACGCACATACACACAGACAGAGAAGAACACACATACGCACACACGCACACAAACACGCACATACACACACAGAGCATACACATCCAGACGGAGGCGTGGCTTTGTGATAACACGTTTGCTTACCAACCACATTGTCCATTGTCGAACTACGTGGCACCAAGGGCGTGCAACTTTTAGCATGCTTCTGTCCGACTAAACCCATTCGAGTGAATTTCGTAGATAGAAACTAAGAGCAACCCATCGTATATATGTATGTTTGTATGTACACACACACACACACACACACACACACACACATACACACACACACCCTCACACACACACACACACACACACACACGCATATATATATTCTTTTATTCTTTTATTGGTTTCAGTTATTTGACTGTGACCATGTTGGAGTACCACCTTTAGTCACGCAAATTGACCCCAGGACTTATTTTTAGCAAGGCCAATACTTATTCATTCATTCTCTTTTGCTGAACCGCTAAATTACGGGGACGTAAACACAAGAGCATTGATTGTCAAGCGATGCTGGGGGAACAAACACAGACACGCAAGCATATATACACACATGCATATATATATATATATATATATATATATATATAAATGAAAATTCAAACACTGAGATTTGAAGTTAGATGTCACTACTGTTCATATCATCTGTGGATAAATTCAAAATTTGATTATATCACCAGTAGTAGCATGGGTGGAACTCAGATATGATAGCTTTAAGGAGCTATGGAATATAAATTTGCACGAATCGTAATGGTGCTTAATGAGCATCTACCTGCTAGAAATAAGAGCCAAGTCTTAAATAATCCAATTGAGTTTTTACCTGTAATTTAGGATTTTGTCCCTAATATTATTATATATATACATATATATATATATATATATATATATATATATATATATATATATATATATATATATATATATATATATATGCACTGGAATGTATGTGCATGTATGTGTATATGTGTATGTGGATACATGTATATGCGTATTGAGTATTAATTGTAACATCTGAGGAAGTAAAATGACCAATTTTTAAATAATAAATAAGTTCCTACTCTTCATTTTCTTTTCTTCGTTTAACTGGATGTAAACTATATGCTAAATATATACCTATTGTTTTAAGGGAATTTCAAGGCCCCCAATAATTCAATGCTAACATATCCTCTAATTGAATTTATATATATATATACATATATATATATATATATATATATATATATATATATATATATATATATATATATATATATATATATATATATATATATACATACATATATATATATATATATATATATATATATATATATATATATGTATGTGTGTGTGTGTGTGTGTGTGTGTGTGTGAAAATATATATATATATATGTGTGTGTGTGTGTGTGTGTGTATGTATTTATGCATATACATATATATATATAGCAGAATGTATGAAAAAAACAACAACAGACGAAGACAGGTGGTGTAAACAACTAAATGATGTATTACTTTGACGCTCAGGAATAGAGAAAGTCTTTAACGTTTCGAGCTACGCTCTTCAACAGAAAGAGTACGGAGAAAACAAGGAGATATACACGGAGAAAAAAAATTGAATGCTGTTTGGTCAGCGATTAATCATGTAACACAATAAGGCTATAAAAATTGAAAAAAAAGTAAATTAGAAGCAAACTATATAAAATCCATGATAGCTGATAAATTGTTAAAATAACTACAGGATAAAACATTTGTGGTATCCGAACACATAACGGAACAAACATTAACCATCGTGTCCTTTCATGTCCCAAGATTGCTAAAGCAGAACATTTTAGAGTAAATTTCGTATTTAATTTCGGAAAAAAAATTTGCTATTTCTTGTTGGTGCTGGTTTTGCCTATGCAGCTGATGTTGTTCTTGGTATTGTTGTTGTTGTTGTTGTTGTTGATACTATTGTCGTTGTTATTTTGGTGGTGGTGATTTTGCTGGCAGGAGAGTTGGTTTCTTTCGCTGTGAGAAAAACGTTTCGGAGTGAACTATGTCCCATCACAAATAATAACTCATCCTGCTACTCTCAACAGCCACTTAAAGCATTGTGGCATTTGATAGGTTTATGAGTTCTGGGATCGTCATGACATTTAGCCGATCAGAATGTATTCACAACTGCATACACTGTCCTAACCATTTCTACTTCTGTATTCTTCATATTTGCTGAATACTTCCTTTCTCTTGTATGTCCAAGTGAACTGCCACTAACCAGCAGGTGTTGATTTCTGGAGGTATATTTTATATTTCTATCTTAATCACACTTCGAACAAGATAAATATGGATGAAGATGGTTTTGTCACTCCCTAAGATCGATGTTGAGTGCGTTTTGCCCTCTTTCTCTTCAGCGAATCTCACTTCGACAGTTCAATATTTCCCCCTGGCTGTATTACCATCGCTCTTACAAATTCGTTAAACATATTTCTACCAGACACCTTATCACAGCAACACATGTGCATACCTATGTAAACAATAGGTGGAGCTACTACATCCCCACACAAAACTGTGAGCACGAACATTGATCTAATTAAATAAATGACACAGGCATTCCCA
>NC_142932.1:60748547-60756047 GCF_046866305.1 Octopus bimaculoides | reverse complement strand
AGTGGATTTGGTAGACGGAAACTGAAAGAAGCCCGTTGTATATATGTATATATATATATATATGTGTGTGTGTGTGTGTGTGTGTGTCTGTGTGTGTCTGTGTTTTTCCCCCCAACATCGCTTGAGAACCGATGCTGGTGTGTGTACGTCCCCGTTACTTAGGGGTTCAGCAAAAGAGAATCGATAGAATACGTACTAGGCTTACAAAGAATAAGTCCTGGGGTCGATTTGCTCGACTAAAGGCGGTGCTCCAGCATGGCCGCAGTTAAATCACTGAAACAAGTAAAAGAGTATATATAACGATGGCTTGCCAAGTAGACAAAAAAAAAAAGACATTCTGTCATCACTTTGATTTTAGTTAAGATTTCAACTAGTCAAACCATTCGAGAAATTTATGCTGCGTGCGAAGACGAACGAATTTGACAAATAGTTTTCACACTTGGGGGAGGGAAATCAAGTCCAACTTCAGAGACTCTTATATCTCATGACGATAAATTGAACGAGTTCATCCTACAAGATTCGGGCTAGCCCAGCACAGTGGATGCTCCCATGACACCGTTATCCGTTGCTTTCATTCGATATGTGTCCAAAATTTCAGTGCACGTTAGCTTCATGTAACGGACGAATGAGAGAAACTCCAGCTACCACGTTGCTAATTTGGCCACAAATGCTATTTCAGAGCTCCACATTCCACTGCACACAACGTATTCTCCTCATATAGCACCTTCTAATTTTCAGGTTTTCGGTCAATCTCCTATTAAATTACCATGGAACGCAACACACTCACACGCACGCGCAAACGTGCACAGACACACATAGACACAGAGACAAACACTATATACATACACATGCATACAACGCACATACTCACACGCATGCATATATATGCGTGTGTCTGGCTGTGGGGGCGGGTAGTTGTGTTGACAAATACAACTACATCAAATACCATACAAACATAAATTCTTGATTTATTAAAATTATCTCTGCTTCCAGAGGATGTATCATAATTACCATAACTTACATTTCACTTTTTCGCTAATCAGATAGATCATATACTTAATTACGCTTAACTAAGAATTACTTGCTGTATGTTGTGAAATATTTTCGTGATTGAATAATAAAGATTTGAATGTCAAGAAAGTCAATTTCGAAGCGTTAATTAATTGAAATTATTATATTAAATGAACTATAAACTTCAAAGAGTTTAATAGAATCTACGAAATATATTAATATAAAGAATGCAACTGTTACAACAGTGAAAAGAAACGAAGAGAAAGAGGCAATAAAATTATTGCGTCATAAATATAAAGGATTTGTCATAAATCGTAGTGACATTACAGAAAGACTGCGACAGTTTTCATACATCTCCACACCTCTACATATACACATGTACAGAGGCCCGCACGCACGCACTCATATATATATATATATATATATATATATATATATATATATATATATATATATATATATATATATATATATATATATATATATATATATATGTATATATATATATATATACACACACACATATATATATATATATATATATATATATATATATATATATATATATATATATATATATATACATACATATATATATACATATATATATACACACACACACGCATGCCCTTGTATATAATGCACTAACACGTACCACACAAATATACATATATGCATTTATGTATACGTGTATGTATTTATTTATTAATGTACGTATACGCACATATGATAGGTTTTTAATAAATGATTGTTTATGATTTGTTTCACAGAGTGTTTTTATTCTACATTAAAAAGACATGTGCCTCAGTTTAAAGGATTTTCTTTTGCACGTGCAGTCGAGAAACAAATCTATTATTGCATCCATATGACAGGTAATAATGTTCAAAAACGCAAAGAGGCTACAATACGTCTAGAGCCTCCTTATTATCGAACTTTACTTCAAACTGAATATTGTGCGAGATGTAGGCAATTTTTCCTACGTGGGCAGTGAGATAGATATTTGATCGTTAGACTTACTTTTACACATTAAAGTGTAGAAAATGAGTGAAAATGAGATGAATAGTAAAATGGCAGTATTTCAGACCATGTTTTAAATCTTGCAAATAAGAAACATCCACACGGACATGAAATTACTGCTACATTGTGCAATAGGTTTTCCCAAGCTTCTGCAAACCGGTAAAACATAGAAAATATAAGCGAAGTGACCAAGAAGCTGAACACAATGTTACCTATGTTTATAAACGATCCACAAATTCACTAGGAGAGTTATAATTACAAATGAGAAAATATTGATTCGAAACACCGTAACCCTTGCCCCTATATTGGTTCAATTAGTAAGTCAGATTTTGTACTTACTTGAGACCTAGATTCCAACATCTGCTAGTACATGGTGCTTAATTTGTATATGAGCATTCATATGGCTGCCATAGGAAACAGGATCCAAATTCCTCAGTTTCTTAAAATTTGATTTTGGTATCACAACCAAATGCCATTCATATGCAGGTTGACCTCTTTTAGAATACAATGTAATATTAGGCAACGCATCAGTCACTCTCCTACAAATGAGATCATTCAATTAAATGTTCAACTGAGAATAAATTTTCTCTCCCTCTCTCTCGCACTCTCTCTCACATACACACACTCACACAAAGCTTGCTATTGTGAACAATTTCCTCGCGACATGTATGCCATTAAGTTCAGCTCTGACCATATGCGCCCCCGTAAACAGAACATTGGCCTGAGTTAAATATGTTTTGAATATTTCATAGCTATCCAGGGTCTAATCAATATTTCAATGTCGAGTAAGAAGAATTCGGGTAGTACACTTTGTTTAATCAGAAATAACTTGCACTTGAACTTCATAAATAATGAATCATTGCATCCTTTTTATTTAATAGTCATCGACTGTCTCTCTCAGTCACGGTAGTTATTCGAAATACAAACAGCTGCTATTAATCCACTTCTGCATTGAGATAATTTAACTCAACTCTCGCTTCCCTGGAATCACCACCCTCTGTAAATTTGATGTAAACAACGATAATTTGTACATAAACTTGTCTTAAAGCAAGCCAACTGTGGATCACCTAATCAGTTATTTGAATAATAGAAATATTTCTCGAAAGTGTTTTCTCAAATCACACCATATTGCTTCAAATGTTTAACGCTAATAATTATCTACAGTTGTCTTTGCAACACTATATCTCTAAGAAACCTTGGATATAGTTCTGTGAATCACTCTTGCTCATTGTATTGCTCGATACTTCTGGGTTTTTATTAAGAATCAGCAAATCACCTCCCATACAGCAACACTTACATATCCAATTTAGAGTGTGTTTGGGATAAATTTGGTGGTGTTTTATGCTTCTTCTTTCAAGAACGGAGTGATGTATTGGTGAACAGTCAATGGTACTGGAAAGCATAGAGCGTAAAGTTGTAGTTGAAATATAGTTAGCTGACATAGAGGAATGGCTATCACCTGAATATTGGAAATTAGTTACAAATATCATGATGATTCGCTTTCAAGATGCTATTGTTATGACTACTGCTCAATGCACTGTAGACTCTGTAAAGTTGTAAGACATGACATGGGGAGCTGCAACAGAGACTACAAAGCTGTGGCCAACAGAAAGGTTTTCGACACATGTTCTTACAGTCTCTACAAACCAGAATTCATCAAACAACTAGAGGATAATGTGATAGAAGGTCTGCGCAAGGGAATGTGAGCTGTGTCGAGAGAGATAGGTGTTCTAATCAGCAACAAGAAGATGGCCTCTTCACTATCGCCCAAAACTGAGACACAGGGTTAAAATTCTGACAATGAAGGAGAACATCTTGACGAAAGCATTGAAGTTCCTGAGGCATTATATTGAGCTGGGTGTGATCAGGTTCTTCTCAGAGCGAAAGGAACATCTGCCTGGACCAGATGCACAGCATTCTGAATTGCTGATGTCCTGCTTACTAATCATGTGATGTCTCACGTGTCATGAATACCAAGTTCCCCAAACTGTTATAGCCTTTCTATGTGTCTCCAATGATAATGAGCTCAAGCGACCCCACATTTTCGAAAAATTACTTATGCTTAACTCAGACAGCTATGGACTGTTGAAAGGCTATAAATGAAGGACTGGTGTAAACGATATATTATTTGTTCTACTCTACGTAGCAAACACCAATGGTAACACACTTCTCACACTTTTATGCAGCTGTAAAAACCTCGTCAATAGAAGTCGGTAGGTTGCGTCTGGAGTAAAAACTTTTCTTCGGAAATCAGTTCATCAACATATGAAAAGTGTTACCCCTTTAAGAAAGACTGCATGGTTGGAAGGAAGTGGAAGTCAGATTGTGCGAGGTCGGGAGAGGAAGTGGGATGAGGAAGGATTTCATAGGCGCAGGAGTGTGCTTTTATCTGGGCGACATGTGCATTGCTAACTGGGGTATTTTCTTAAAGGAGGCGGACTCATTTGGTCAGCATTCCACACTCTGCTTTGAAGGCGTCCCGCAATTTCTGCTGCAGAGACGCATAATATGCCCCGTTAATTGTGCTGCCAGAAAATCCATCATAACTACACTGTGCTGGTTCCAAAAGACTGTGAGAATCACCTTGCCTGCTGAGGGTTGGACACTAGCCAACTTTGGAGGTGGTGAGTTATCATACTTCCATTGCTTCGACTGGACTTTAGTCACAGGATCATAGTGATGGACCCATGTTTCATCCTGTTTGATATGTCTGCCGAAAAAGTCTGCCGAAAAAGACTGTGAGCATCCGATGAATCCATCATGCAGACAACATCCGCATGTGCAGATGGTCGTGACTATTTTTTCCACGGACCTTATACTTATCTTCGCTTCTTATTCTAATTCCTGAATAGTTATGTAGTGATCTTCCAAAGTGGTGGGTTTCAGTTTATAGATGAACTCATCATCAATGGGGGAATGTGATCGTCCATCATTTGGAGCAGTTTTCACCGATGTCCGGCCACATTTGAACTGGCGATAGGAGTGATCGACTACGTCTTATGTTGGTGCATCGTCAACTTAAACTTTTTTTGCCTCATCGAAAATCTCTTTTGATGTACGACCTTTCAAATATAAGAACCTGATCATTGATTAGCATTCAACTGCCTCCATTATAACATCTTAGCTCACTTCAGCAGCCGTAAAAGACAAAGGAATACTAGTTGAAAGCTGCAATTTATAATGTGACATATAGAGACATGTATGGTTATACCTATACAAGTTCCGTTCCCTGCAATCACCGGAAGTGGGTCACAGGAAATCCTTAATGAACACACCTTGTATATAATAGAAGGATTTGGCTTCCTGTCATACCTGCGGATAGAGTGAGGAAGTAGTTGTCAAAGGATTTCTATAACTTAATAAGCCCCAAATTCTGGCCTCTTAATTCTATCGACTTTAAATCCCTTGGATTACTATGTATGGGGAACAGTTGTGGAAGTCACCAATCGATCTGCCTTGCAACACCAAGGCCGAGCTGGTTACCAAGATGAAGGAGGTCTTCGAAAATCTCTCCAGAACACATTGAGGAATGCATACGCCAGGACGCGGGGCCATTTTGAGGTCAAAGTGGGAGCTGAGGGCTGCTACTTTGAGTTAACCATTACATTCTTGCCATAATATATTCTTTTATTCTATTAGTTGTTTCAGTCACTTTGAATGTGACCATGGTGGAGCACCAACTTTAAATCTACTTGACTTTAAAAAAAAAGCTTTTACTTCAGGGGGTAATATTATGTTTTCTTTTGCTTTTATGCAAACTATCAAATTTAGCCCATACGCACTGTACTTTTACTTCCTAATTGCTCATAAGAGTCGTTGATATGAGTCAATATTTCTCAATAACAAATACGAATTTTTCGCTACCATCAAGATCAACCACCTCATTATAGAACCTCTCCAGTATCTAATGTTGAGAGCATATGTCATATTCCTACTGAACCAAAACAGACAGGTACTACCAAAGGCTTTTCAGTTCTTTACCGATCATCTTTAGCAGCTAATATAATGGTCGATGCCTTTCACCGAGGTTTATTTTCTTTTCGTTTAAATTTAATTAACCAAAAGCTACTAGTCTCCTACGAGCAAATGATTGATTTGAATAGTGACATCAGTTAAAAGCATTAAGTATATTTTCTTGCTATACTATATAAGCTTATGCAATTATCCACTCGCGAATACTCCAAGAAAACATTTTCGCTTCCCAAATTATTCTGCTATAGGCAATTATAATTGTTGCATCTACCTCACGATTTTCCCTTGCGTATATATATTTCCACAAGTTGCAGTTCCAATAAAAAACGCCTTGAGCGTTAAAATTAACCAAATTGCCGTTTCCAACGGTGATTTTCATTCTACTTTTAGTACCCATCATTAAAATAATTTTCATATTTCAATTCATTAGTATGATATATCGTAATATATACAAGGAAGCTAATGTGTGTCCGTGTCCTATTTTCATGATCGAAAACTTTCGTACACTAACATATAATGCCTTAATATCCTCATTTCTAACACCAATAGAGTTAATGGAAACAATCTGAATACATATTTTTAAACTCTGGTACGGATAACATTAGCCCAAAGAGGGAGAGAGAGAGGGGTGGAGACAGGGAGAGATGGAGCGAGAGAGAGAGAGACGGGTGGAGAAGGGAAGAGACGGAGCGAGAGAGAGAGAGAGAGAGAGAGAGAGAGAGAGAGAGAAATAGAGAGAGAGAGAGAGAGAGAAGTAGCGAGAGAGACAGATGGAGGAGGACCACGAGAAAGTGAGAGAGAGATAGAGAGGGTCACAGAAAGAGAGAAAAAGAGTGAAAAATGGAAATCAAACAGGAATTTTTTCTACTTTTGTTTTATTTCCTGATAAAGTAGAACAGTATATTATTTACATTGTTTACATTATTTACATTTGACGGATATTTGTCCTCATCTTGTTTGTTATTAACACAACGTTTCTGCTGACATACCCTCCACACTTCATCAGGGCATATGGAGTAGTGGTTAAGAGCGCGGGCTACTAACCCCAAGATTCCGGATTCGAATCCAAGCAGTGACCTGAATAATAATAATAATAATAATAATAATAATAATAATTTGTCCTCATCTTGTTTGTTGTTAACACAACGTTTCGGCTGATATACCCTCCAGCCTTTATCAGGTGTCTTGAGGAAATTTAGAACCTGGCTTCTCATTCCTAAGGTATCTTCCGATGTTGTTGTTGTTGTTACTATTATTATTATTATTATTATTATTATTATTATTATTATTATTATTATTATTATTATTATTATTATTATTAACTCCTGAACAATAATAAATAAATAAACAAATATCCGTCAAATATAGAAAAGTAGATCAGTAAACGCAAAGTTATGTAGTTTTCATTGCCTTCACATTTCACCTTGTCTAGTAGTAGAATCTGTGCACCCGATGTCTCAATAATTTCTTCATATTAGTAAACATATACTAGATACTACC